>NW_015167526.1:1942962-1955098 GCF_001447785.1 Gekko japonicus
AACATCCCCTCGAAATTTTTTTCAACTTTTTTTATTTTTGTGCACATGTGGGGACTGGCCCACATGTGCACAAACCTCCCCCGCCCCCCCAGCTGCCCCCGGAGCGCTAATTTAGCGATCCGCACTCCGGGGGCAAGTTGGGAATTAGATATATAGATGTTGTTGTTCAGTCTCACAGTCGAGTCGGACATCTTGGTGCTTGGAGGGGTCAACAGTGGGAGGGCTTCTAATGTCCTGGCCCCACTGGTGGACCTCCTGATGGCACTGGTATTTCTGGCCACTGTGTGATACAGTGTTGGGCTGGATGGGCCTTTGGCCTGATCCAGCACTGGCGTCTCTTATGTTCTTATAAAGAGGTGCAGGAGCTCATTAGCATAACTTATTTGCATATGCCACACACCCTGACATCACCGGAAGTGTGTCCGAAGGCAACGCCCACCGCTCAGGCTCCACTGGACTGTTCTGGATTGCTAGCTATTGGGGGGAGGATGTGCAGATCTGTCCTCACAGAGGAGGGAGAGCTTGTACCTGAATAAAACTTGGTCTTGAAGGTGCCTCTGGACTGTTTTGGATTGCTAGCTATGGGGGGGATACACAGATCTGCCCTCACACAGATCTGTGCAGAGAGAGAGGGAGAGAGAGAGAGAGAGAGAAGGAAATAAGGAGGGAAAGAGGGAAAGAAGGAGAGAAGGAAAGAAGGCGGGAAAGAAAGAAGGAAAAAAGGAGGAAAAGAAAGAAAAAGGAAAGAAATAGAAGGAAAGAAGGAAGAGAAGGAGCAGGGGGTGGGGCTTGTTGCATGTGCCCGCCCCCTAGATGAGATGGTTAGACAGTGTTATTGATGCAACAGACATGAAATTAAGAAAACTCTGGAGCACGACGGAAGACAGGAGGGCCTGGCGTGGTGTGGTCCATGGGGTCGCAAAGAGTCGGACTCGACTGTGCGACTGAACAACAACAACATTCTAATCTATTATTCCAAATAAGAAATAAAATAAAGAGGACGTATGGCCCTTCTGGGGGATTGGTGAGAATACGGACGTAAGGGCTGAATGAGGTTAGTATACTTAGTGAGATAAGAAACCAATATCCCTGTTAAGTCCTGAGGATTCCATTGTTCTGAGTGCTGTAATAACTTACAGCTCAGCAATTTCCCTTTCCAGTCTATTCCTGAAGTTCCCTTGCAATAAAACAGCTACTCTGAGGTCACCCATCGAATGTCCTGGGAGGCTGAAGTGTTCGCCTACAAGTTTCTCAGTCCTGTGATTCCTGATGTCAGATTTGTGTCCATTCATCCTTTGGCGTTTGACTTGTTTGCCTTATGCAGAGAACCAAATGGCACTGTTGGCATATACAATCTTAGAAGATGAGCATGTGAATAAGCCTGAGATGGTATAGTTGATGCTGTTAGGTCCATAAGAACATAAGAGAAGCCAATGCTGGATCGAGCCCATGGCCCATCCAGTCCAACACTCTGCCACACAGTGGCCAAAAATATCAGGGGCCATCAGGAGGTCCAGCAGTGGGGCCAGGACAATAGAAGCCCTCCCACTGTTGCCCCCCCTCCAAGCACCAAGAACACAGAGCATCTCTTGCCCCAGATTTCCTATCTATGAGTTCTCCAGGGGTTCTCCAGGCTCCTGATGGCAACCTTGATTTGAACAGAGCACCTGGGTGGCTCCAAAAGACCCAACACCTTGTGCAAAACTGCCCCCCTCCTTATCAATACTGGAAAGGCCAAGAGGACGTCGGCACAGCCGATGACACCAAATCACCCGTTACCTTGCTGGCTCCTGGCAACAGATGCAGCTTGACGTACGGATCAGCCAGCCCGTTGGAGTCCATCGGCTTCAGTCCCTAGGCAGGAATAAAATCGGAAGACATCAGTCATTCCTCAGAGAAGAGGGCAGGAGAGGCAAAATTTAACCAGCCTGGCAATGGTTGACTCAGGTGGACACCTTCAGAAAATTGATTTTTTTAAAAAACCCTGGAAGATGGTTTCACAGCAGTACCTTTCAAAATACAGCGGTCTCAAGAAACCCTTTTCTACATGGACACCTGTACTGAGAAGCCCTGGAAATGTTTGCATGTTGCAAAGGATTCTGGGGAGGACTCTATGGGGGGGGGGGCGCACTGGATTCCCAGGGGCACTGGCCAAGCCTGTTCAACCGAAGAGGGCTCCTAAAACAGGGGAGCCCAATGTGGTGCCCACTGACGTGTAGTATAGGCGGGAGACCCTAAGATTGTCTGGCAGCCTGAAGTTCTAGCTCTTTTAGCAATATGCGCCACTAGGTGGTGAGCGAGACTTATTTGGGGGGCTGACAGGGCTCCGAGAGAGCTGTGACTGACCCAAGGTCACCCAGCTGGCTTCATGCGGGGGAGTGCGGAATCCCAATGCAGATCTCCAATTCCAGGAGCTGCTGGCTGCACCCGGAAGGGCCCAACTTACTTTCGCCTTGATGATGGCGCAGTGCAAAGAGCTGTTCTCAGGGTTGTACAAGAGGCTGAATTCCAAAGCTCCCAAAGTGGCTGCCGAGAGAGAAGAGAGAGAGAGAAGAGAGAAGAGAGAGAAGAGAGAGAGAAGAGAGAAAGAGAGAAGAGAGAAGAGAGAGAAGAGAGAGAGGAGAAGAGAGAGAGAGAGAGAAGAAAGAAGAGAGAAGAGATATATATATATATATTTTTAGAGGATGGCCATGCTGAGCTGCAGTATCTGTTTGTTTAATTTATATCTCACTCTCCCCTGCCACAGAAGGCTCAGGGTGCCTTGCAACATATATATTTATATTGAGTCAACAAGACATATGAAAACACAGGAACTAAATTAAAACCACACCATATAAAACCATTTTAATATTATTAAACGTTAAGTATCAATAAAAGATGGAGCTGCGGTGGCTCAAGTGGTTAAGACGCTGAACTGCAGGCTGTGGAAGGTCGGTCGTTCAGCAGTTCGAGACCCGAGTGTGCCACATGACGGAGTGAGCTCCCGTCTCTAGTTCCAGCTCCTGCCAACCTAGCAGTTCGGAAGCAAGAAATTGCAAGTAGATAAAGAGGTACCACTTCGGTGGGAAGGTAACAGCGTTCCGTGGGCCTTGGTGTTTAGTCATGCCGGCCACATGACCACGGAAACGTCTTTGGACAGCGCTGGCTCTTCGGCTTTGAAACGGAGATGAGCACCGCAACCCTAGAGTCGGACTCGACTGGCTTTCGAGCAAGGGAACCTTTACCTTTACCTTTATCAATAAAAGATGGCGGCATTCTCTCACATCCAGATGGTCACCACCACCATAATCCGGGTTCTTGCCAGGCTGTTGGCTCTTAAGTGGGTGCTGGTGTTGGTGTTGGGCAGCACCCTACTCGAAGGTCTGGTGGAAGAGCTCCGTCTTACAGGCCCTGCGGAACTGCAGAAGGTCCCGCAGGGCCCTGATGTCATCCGGGAGCTCATTCCACCAGCAAGGAGCCGCCACAGAGAAGGCCCTGGCCCTCGTCGCAGCCAGCCTGGCTTCTTTAGGGCCTGGGAGGGCCGGGCGGTTTTGGGACCCCGATCTTAGTGCTCTCTGGGGGGCATATGGGGAAAGGCGGTCCCTTAGGTAAGTAGGTCCCTGAACATATAGGGCTTTAAAGGTAAGAGCCAGCACCTTGAACTGAATCCGGTATGCTATTGGCAGCCAGTGCAGTGCTTTTAGGGCAGGCTTTTAGGGCAGGCGAGAACAGTAAGATTCGAGTTTAAGAGCACCTTGGAGACCAATAAGGGTTTGGGGGCATGAGCTGTCCAGTGTCAAAGCTCCCTTTCATCCCAGTCAGAAGGTAGGAGGGGTGTTGTAAAGAATGCTTGTAAAGGATGAAGAGGGACTAGGCACATTGCAGTCGGCTTGACTGGAGCAGAGGGGAAATGGGGGTGGGGGTGGTAGGAAATTAGCATCTTTAGTGAGATAAGAACCCTATCTCCCTATTCAGTCCAGGGCAGCCCATTGCTCTGAATGTGTGAACGAACTTGGGTTCAGCAATCTCGCATTGTCATTTCCCCTGGACATTTCTTTGCGGGGGGGGGGGGGGGGGGGGGTAGGTCTCAAAGTAGGGTTGCCAGCTCCAGGTTGGGGAAAATCTGGAGGTTTTGGGGGATGGTGCTTGAGGAGGGCAGGGACTTCAGTGGGGTACAGCGCCGGAGAGTCCACCTTACAAAGCGGCCATTCCCTCCAGCCGAACTTAGCTCTGTCACCTGGAGACCATTTGTAATCCCAGGAGATCTCCTGCCATTACCTGGAGGTTGGCAACCCTATCTGAAAGCAACACACAAGTTTGCTGAGGGACCCACAGAAAGACAGGCCTAGAGACAGGAGGAGGAGGAGGAGGAGGAGATTGTATTTATATCCCACCCTTCACTCGGAGTCTCAGAGTGGCTTACAAACTCCTTTCCCTTCCCCTCCCCACAACAGACACCCTGTGAGGTAGGTGGGGCTGAGAGAGCTCTGACAGAAACTGCTCTTTTTCAAGAACAGCTCTGAGAGAACTATGCCTTGCCCAAGGTCATCCAGCCAGGTGCGAGGAGTGGGGAATCAAACCCGGTTCTCCCAGATTAGAGTCCGCGCACTTAACCACTACACCAAACTGGCTCTCTTGAAGAAGAGGAGATTGGATTTATACCCCGCCCTTCGCTACCCAAAGGAGTCTCAGAGCGGCTTACAAACTCCTTTCCCTTCCCCTCCCCACAACAGACACCCTGTGAGGTGGGTGGGGCTGAGAGAGCTCTGACAGGAACTGCTCTTTTTTCAAGGACAGCTCTTATCAGGACTATGGCTTGTCCAAGGTCCTCCAGCAGCTGCAAGTGGCGGAGTGGGGAATCAAACCCGGTTCTCCTAGATTAGAGTCTGCGCACTTAACCACGACACCAAACCGGCTTGTGGTGGGGGGAGGGAAGAAGGGGATAAAGATGCCGAAAGGGCTGGGAAACAGAAGGGGCAGGAAAATTGATGACTTTATCATGACTTAGTTATTTATTCCGAGAAAGCTGTTGAGTAAAAAATCATAGATCATATTACCCTGCCTTGTTTTGCATTGTACCCTTAAGCAGTTCTTAGAAATACTAAAGCCAAGGAGACAAAAACAGAGGGATTTTTTTTCATACATTCAGGGAAAACTGAAATATAAGGAATTCATACTTTGTTACCAACCCTAAATTTATTTTACTGTTGTAAGGATGTAAAACGCATCATTTACAACTAAGTTAAAACATTACACTATTTGGCTTAAGTTTTCTTCAAGCAAATTTGCGAAGACAGCCCTCCGAGTACCTTAGTGCATCTGAGACGTAAGGGAAAATAAAAGTTAAAGAGCACACGCCACACCTGTGTACCGTGTGCCCACATTTGGCCATCAAAAAGAAGTGCATCCTTTGGAGAGAAACCATCTCACATGGGCATAGAAGGAACCGGCAGCACATCCGGCTCTTAAGCGAAACTTCCTAACATCAGATTCTTCAATAGCATGTCATCATCAGACAGATAAGAGCATATTAATTACGAACACAATTAGTCACATTTGAAGACGATCTACTTGAAAGCCCTTGTGATGTTGCAGTTTGAGCATCAGACTAAGATCTGGGACACCCAGGCTTCCTCTCTTCATACTACATATTCTGAGTAAAACCTTGTCTCAAGAAGGAGGAGGAGATTGGATTTATACCCCGCCCTTCAATCGGAGTCTCAGAGCGGCTTACATTCTCCTTCCCCTTCCCCTTCCCCTTCCCCTCCCCACAACAGACACCCTGTGATGTTGGGGGGGGGGCTGAGAGAGCTCTTTCAAGGACTGCTGGTGAAAGAACAGCTCTGAGAGAACTTGTGACTGACCCAAGGTCATCCAGCAGCTGCAAGAGTGTAGTGAATCAAACCCAGTTCTCCCAGATTAGAGTCCACGCACTTAACCACTGCACCAAAAAGCGTTTCGTGCATTTTATATGGAAAATATTTCATGGGAATTGTTCCAACGTTCCCCAAATTTTTCAGTTCTTATGCTGGAAAAATTTGGGGGAAAAACAATCCATGGGGGGAAATACTGTTCTGATTTTTTTTGCCGTGTTTCTTTCCTGAGCCCTCAGATCACACTGTTTTAATGTCTGTCTGTAGGGCACCTTGGAGACCTTGACTGGACAGGGAGGGTCACAGACCTTTTCAATCAATAACTAATTGTAATTAAGTGCCGCCAATTCACATCTGGCTTCTGGTGACCCCTCAAGGGGTTTTCAAGGCAAGAGATGAACAGAGGTGGTTTGCCACTGCCTTCCTAATTGGAAGCTTCCTCCCGGCATTCCCTCTATTTACTCCGCCGCTCTTTTATTATCTTTCCCGTGGCCGACTTTATTATTTTTTAATTCTCTGCTTCGCTTCTCGGATCCACAATGCTTTTTAAACAAATTATCTGCTATTGTTTGAATAGGAAACTCTACTACTTACTGCTCTTATTTGAATATCATATCTCTTTCATTTGTGTGTGATTTTTAAAATGATATTACGGTTTTGAAGCCTTGGGCATTTCTCAATTAAATGGAGATTTAAAAAAAAAAAAGCTATGAAGATTTGCTATCAATTAAACCTGCATATAAGAAAGAACAATCGCTCTAAAGGAAAAGCAATACTTCCTCTGAATAGCCTCTTTGCAGCCTTTCCATAAATAAAGGAAGCAGATTGTCTCTCACAAACACACAACAAGCACACATATTTGCAAGCTTGCAAGATGGCACGAGCAGTCTGCTGTTTTGATCAGCACTTGGTATTGAAGTTAACTTACAAAAATGCAACTGCCTGATCAACTGAAGGGAGAGTCACTCTTTAATCATGGAAAATGCTTTTTCAACAATGAATCTAACCAATTAATTAACACAACATGGCAGCTCTAATACTACTAATAATCATAAAATCACAGAACCATGGAATCATGGAGTTGGAAGGGACCTCCAGGGTCATCTAGTCCTACCCCCTGCACAAGGCAGGAACAATCACAAATACCTCTTCCTCCACACCCGCAGTGACCCCTGTTCCACACCCAGAAGATGACAAAAAACCTCCAGGATTGCTTCCTGACCCTAAAGTGGCGATCAGCATTTCCCTGGGCGTGTAAGAAAGGGCCACGAGAACTAAGCCCTGAGGCAACCCTTCCTGCCCTCCCTCTCGTGATCTGCCTCAGTTCACAGAATCCACATGGCTGTCAGATGGCCATCCGGCCTCTGTTTGAAAACCTCCAAAGAAGGAGAGCCCGCCACCTCCCGAGGAAGCCTGTTCCACTGAGGAACCGCTCGAACTGTCAGGAAGTCCTTCCTCATGTTTGGCCGAAAACTCTTCTGGTTTAATTTCAACCCGTTGGTTCTGGTCCGACTTTCTGGGGCAACAGAAGACAACTCCGCACCATCCTCCATTCGACAGCCCTTCAAGTACTTGAAGATGGTTCTCGTATCACCTCTCAGTCCTCTCTCCAGGCTACTAATAATAATAGCGAGTGTCAGGCATATCCCATCATAGGACGACTTGGAGCCGGGTTAAAAAGGCACCACCTCACAAGTGGTGTTTTTGGTTCCCCGTGCTGTCATTGCGCGTGGCCGGGTGTCTGAACACAGGGGAGCACACGCAGAACGGATTTAGCCATCTGAACCTGCTGATCCATTCTGCCGCTAGGGAGGATTTTTTTTTAAAAAAAATTGCCTACATGTGTATGTGTGTGCGCGCACGCATGAGCACACTTATGCACACGCATGGTTTTTGATGTTTTTGCAGCACGCTCTGTGGCTGAGCTGCTGCAATCATGCAGATGCTTTCCCATGGGATGTCTCCATGGGTAACCCGCAGCAGGGTGTGCTGTGTGGCTCATATGCCCTGCGACACTTTAGACCGGTTCAATTCAAGGCGGCACCATATCGCAACAAGCCGCCAGTGTGACCGCAGCCACAGACAGACAGATGATAGATAGGCAGGTAGGCAGGCAGGCAGGCAGTCGATAGATAGATAGACAGAAAGGCAGACCAAAAAAAATAACAATAGGGATGTGATTTATGTTGTCTGGAGAGCCACTATAATTCTGTGAGATCTGCGGACTCCACCTAGAGGTCGGCAGCAATTGCTCCCTCTAAGCTGCAGAGTCTTGTGAGCAAAAATTCTACTTCGTGAGCTCCTGGCATTAAAGCTGTGAGCGAACAGTTTGGCTGCTGCATAAATTAGTTTGCTCTGGAGCCATCCTTCCTGAGCTAAGACAAAAAATGTGTGAGCTGGAGGCTAAAAAACTGTGAGCTAGCTCATGCTAACTCAGCTTAGAGGGAACACTGGTCAGCAGGCTGCGTTTGTCCTCTTGATGCAAGAGAGGCCTGGAAGGTGCCACTTCTGATTTCGGGTTCCAATTTCCCCTCTCCAAGTGTGCAGAAGTCAGGCCGTACAAAGGTGCCTCCGGGCTCTCTCATCTGCCATGAATAATGCAGGTCCTCCAGCGTGGTGTTTTCGGCTGGGGTGGCAGCTCGTTATTTTTCCACGAGAAACAGAGGAACGGGCTCACGAAATTCATTTCCTCTCCCAATTACTTATTTACCAGCCATTAAAAGCACTTAGCGGGTCCCCAGGAAGAAGTCGTGGACCTCCGAGGACTCCGGGACACGAGCTCATTAGAAAATGACTGCGTTGCAAGTGAAAGCTAAACCATTTCAGAAGGATAATAGAATCTGAAGGCAGGTGGGAACTGTCCGAAAGACGAAGGGAGTCAAGACTTGGGTTGGTTTAGCCTACTGCCTTTGCACAGGGAAGGAATTCAGATACTGGCATAGACTGTAGCATTATAAAAACCTCACTTTCCGTTTTTTGGTTTCCAAAAAGGAAAATTCTACTCCAGGGCAATGCTCCCTCTAAGCTGTGGAGCCTTGTGAGCAAAAATTCTACTTTGCGAGCTCCTGGCATTAAAGTGGTGAGCGAGCGATTTGGCGACTGCATACATTAGTTTGCTCTGGAGCCATCCCTTCCTGAGCTAAGACAAAAATCTGAACTGGAGGCTAAAACACTGTGAGCTAGCTCACACTTAACTCAGCTTAGAGGGAACACTGCTCCGGGGTCCCCAACGTAAGGCACCCACTGACACCTTTCCTTGCCCCCGCCAAGTGTATTTAGAAAGTGGGTGGGGCTGATGGAGCTTTCACCCCCACAAGAGTCGATCACCTGTACAGCTTTTGGAAAACGTTGGCTTTGGCGGCAGCTGCCACCACAGCACAACGATCATCACTCTGCGACTGAAGGTAAGCTGGCGCAATCATTTTGGGGCTTGCTCTGCCTCCAGTGGCAGCCATTTAGCGGCTCTACCCACTGCGCTGTGTCAGGATTCCACAGGTACCCACTAACTCAAAAAGGTTGGGGACCCCCCAGCCTAGTCCTTAAAGGTTTCCCTTGCTCGAAATCCAGTCGAATCCGACCCTAGGGGGCGGTTCTCATCTCGGTTTCCAAGCCGAAGAGCCAGCGCTGTCCGAAGACTTCTCTGTGGTCATGTGGCCAGCATGACTAGACGCCGAGGAGCATGGAATGCTGTTACCTTCCCACTGAAGCTGTACCTATTTATCTACTTGCAATTTCTTGCTTTCGAATTGCTGGGTTAGAGATGGAAGCTCACTCAGTCATACAGCACTCGGGTCTCGAACTGCTACCACAGACCTTCCGGTCTGCAGTCAGTGTCTTAACCTCTGAGCTGGTGGCATAAATAAATCCGAAAACCCGTGGACGACACCGGTTGCAATTTCAGCCTGCAAAAGCTGAGCCAGGCATGCAGTCGTCGAGGGGTTTGGATTCCACATGCTGCACATTTGTTGTCTCCAATAGCAAGCCAATTTTTTTTTGTCTTCCCAGGCAGCCCAAGGATCAAAAGGTGGCAGAACGAGAGCTGCCTTTGCCAGCATGACTTGAGACTACCTACTTGCTTCATCGGAGTCATAGCTGTTGGCCTCATCTTCCTCCTCCTCTTGAGGAGGCTGTCGGGAAGGTGCTGGGGCAGCAGGCGGCATGGCGGCTTGGCTGTACGGAGTCACCTGCCTCATCGGCCGCTCCTCTCTGGCCGCGGGAGCTGAGTATCCGGGGCCTACTCTGTCATCCCGGGTGGCTCCAGGAGAGGCGTAAGTGGGATCAGCTTGGGGTGGAGCCATGGACAGACCGCCTGTGGAAACAAAGAAGAAATTAATCGTGCAGAAGGCATCAAAGCTCACTTTTCTCCTGAACTGCTAGTTTTCTGTGTGCAGGGGAGCCTCCCCACCTATCCAAAAACATTCGGTCATGGCATTTCACCTGCTCCTCTGAGTTGAAGTCGCCCAGGATAAAGGATCATGAGGTTCATGCTTCTCGTGCAGATCAGCACTACAGACCTCCAGCACTCAGGACAATGGAACCCCCAGGGCTTAACAGAGATATCGGGTTCTTATCTCACTACACATGCTAAGTCAGTCAGTTCTCGCATCTGTTTGTTAACTCTTTCATTATCTGTATGCTAATTTGCTGCTATTCACAGGGTTTATCAGCTGCTTTAATCCAATCTTAGATATACATCGCTCAGTTACTTATGTATCTGGACTCTGATTAGCTCTACCTGACAACTAACCCCCCCTCCCATTTACCTATATGTAATTGTTGGCGAAGTCTGTTTCAATGTATCTGAAGACGTGTGCATGCACATGAAAGCGTATACCCAGAATTAAACTTTATTCATCTTAAAGTGCCACTGGACTCAGACTTGGTTCTCAGACTTAAAGTCGGTTTCAGTGGCATCCCCAAGGGATTCTGGGAGTTGTGGTTCCATAAGAGAGGCTCTGGATAGCAAATGGTCAGCAGCAAATGGTCAGCAAACGGTTCACCAGACTACAGTTCCCAGGTTTCTCTTGGGGACTCTTAGACCAGGACAAAACTGATTGAAGTCTGTAGCACAGATCTCTACCTTAAGAAACCAGCACCTGTTGGCAAAGGGTTGCCATCTCCGGATTGGGAAATGCCTGGAGATTTAGAAGGGAAGCCGGGGGAAGGCAGGGTTTGTGGAAGGAGGGACTCCATGGGGCATAATGGCATAGATTCCACCTTCCAAAGCGGCCATTATCTCCAGGGGAACTGACCTGTACAGCCTGGAGATCAGTTGTGATCCCAGGAGGTCTCCGGCTAGCACCTGGCGGTCGGCAGCCCCAGGGGTCATGTCCTGCAGGAGCGCACAGGAGCGGAGCTCCAGCAGTAAGGAGCCCAGGGGGTGGGCACAGGCAACAAGCCCCGCCCCCTGCCACCACCCCCTATATGGAAGGCCTGACCACCAAGTCGTGACATCACTGCCATGGCTACGAGAGTAGTCATAACAATCCCCCTGTGCGTATGTGGGGCTAAGCAGAGGGCTGCTGTTTTGTGTAATGATTTCAGTTAATTGGTTGTGTCCCTTTAAATGTGTTGTTGAATTTTGCAGAGTTAGAGAGTTTGGAGTTAAGACTGTGAGGAATGTTTTGTTGAATATAGCAGAGTATGAGGAGAATTTGGCAGTTTGAATTCAGTCGATGTAGTGTTGGATAAAGACTTCAATAAAAGACTAGTGTTGCCTGTTTGTGTGAGAGCATTGGTTTGCATTTTTATGGCCCCTCTTCCTGTCTCTTTGTTTCTTTGTTCTGACCGAGAAGCCAACCATTCTGCCATTCCAGTTTTGCTGTGAGGATGTAGAGATTTTTGCTCTTTGTTATATCCTGTGCACCTTTTCCAATGCTAGGTTGCAGTAAACTTTTATATTTTATATTTTGAACACACCATGGACTCTGCCTCTTTAATACTCTGCTAGCAAACTTTAAATAAGAATCCCAACAGTTTCTGTCCTTCAATTCTGGATTAAATATGCCTTTTCGCTGTTGTGTGCCTGGTTGCAAAGGGAATTATAATGAGGATAACAGGGTTAATATTTTCAAGTTTCCATCTGATGCTCTTCTGAAAGAGAAATGGATTCCTTCCATTCATCGTGATAAATTCACTCCATCACCATTGTCACGGGTGAGTAATAGTTCATCATGTTAATGTGTAGCATACAAACTGTTTTCTAAACTAAGCTTATGTGCAGTGCAAATAATTTTGGAAATTATGCTCTGAAGTTCATAAACTGTGCAGTACATTTTGGATAG
>NW_015167526.1:1955739-1998904 GCF_001447785.1 Gekko japonicus
TGATTGTTGTTGTACTTACATCTGTTGGTTCCCTTGAACGTTTGTGAATGTACACCAATATCCTGTGTAGCTTTTTTTGGGGGGTCACTGGAGATTATGATTGAAGTTTACTGTATGTGAAAACTTCTTAAATAAGAAGAATGAGTTTGTATGAGTTTGTGCATATTTCTATCTCCTGCTGTGTCAGTGGTAAATAAAAAGTAATACTGAAAACCAGAAGTTATTTGACAATACCATCATACAACAGACATCCACCACTTTCCCCTATTATATGCTTGTAAATTATACGAAACATGCACTCAAATATGCAAGGGAAACTGAACTCAGTAACACTGTAAGCTAGTGTGAAGTGTCTGTAATACTGCAGTGAAAGAATCAAGAGAATATCTTGTTGGGTACACGAGAAACTGCAAGTTAAAACACTTGTGACAGTAGCTGGAAACTGCAGAGCTCAGGGAATGTTATGCCTACATTTGATGACGTCACAACCTGGTGGTCAGGCCTTCCATATAGGGGGTGGTGCCCCTGCTCCCAGCAGCCCTCAGTTGGGCCACGAGGAGCAAGAAGCAGCCAGGTAAGTTGCAGAGGGGGCCCCCTCCCGCCTTCAGGTACAAGGTCTCCCCCCTCTGTGAGGACAGATCTGCACATTCCCACCCCCCATAGCTAGCAATCCAAAACAGTCCAGAGGCACCTTTAGGACCAAGTTTTATTCAGGTATCAGCTCTCCCTCCTCTGTGAGGACAGATCTGCACGGTCCACACACCCACCCCTAGCTAGCAATCCAAAACAGTCCAGAGGCACCTTTAAGACCAAGTTTTATTCAGGTATCAGCTCTCCCTCCTCTGTGAGGACAGATCTGCACGGTCCACACACACACCCATAGCTAGCAATCCAAAACAGTCCAGTGGCATCTTTAAGACCAGGTTTTATTCAGGTATAAGCTCTCCCTCCTCTGCGAGGACAGATCTGCACGTCCCCCCCCCCCGTGGGTGTTGCCTTCTGACACACTTCCGGTGATGTCAGGGGGTGTGGCATATGCAAATAAGGTATGCTAATGAGGAACTGGGGAAGCAGGAACTCAGGAGAGCCAGCCAGAGAGAAAAGTCTGGTAGGCAGCTGCTGGACTCTCTTTTGTGAAGATTTCCATCGGTCTCTATGGATCAGTTTCCAGGCTTGGGCACCCAAGGGGGAAATCAGGGAGCTTCTGCCAATGCAGAGACCACCCCCTCCCAGAGCGGCTTTCTGAGCCAAATGTCAGTTGTGAGCAATGTTCCCTCTAAGCCATGGAGTCTTGTGAGCAAAAATTCTACTTTGTGAGCTACTGGCATTAAAGTTGTGAGTGAGTGGTTTGGCTACAGCAGGGGTCCTCAAACTTTTTAAACAGGGGGCCAGTTCACTGTCCCTCAGACCGTTGGAGGGCCGGACTATAGTTTAAAAAGAAACTATGAACAAATTCCTATGCACACTGCACATATCTGCAGTTTGGCGCCCCTGAGGGCCAGCGCGCCCTAGGCGAGCTGGCCCTGCCGGCGGGCCGGATAAATGTTTTCAGCGGGCCGCATGTGGCCCGCGGGCCGTAGTTTGAGGACCCCTGGGCTACAGCATAAATTAGTTCGCTCTGGAGCCCTCCTTTCTGAGCCAAGGCAAAAATCTGTGAGCCGGAGGCTAAAAAACTGTGAGCTAGCTCACACTAACTCAGCTTAGAGGGAACACTGGCTGTGAGTCATGCAAAGCTGTGAACAAAACTGTCTCAGAGCAGATGCTGGGGAACAGATCCCCAATCCAGGGGCAAACTGGCCCTTTAACTTTCTGGGGAAACCCGGGGGGGGGGCTGAGCCCCGGCCGCTCTGGGAGGATCACAGGAGCTGGGTTTGGCTCAGGATGCTCCTGTGCAGTTTTCGAATTCACGTCTTGCCCTAATCTCTCAGGGACCAGCGGATACACACCTGGGACCTGGAGAAGAGTCTCCTGGGATCAAGAGGGTTCAAGGTCTAAGCCCTGCCTTCCAGCTAGTCCAAAATTAAGACAGACGCTTTCCCTTGCCTTTCTGGGAAGTGACTCGCAGTTCCCACGGCTGGCCTGCCTTCAGCCGCAAAGCAAAGAATGATATTTCACTACTGCTGTTGTAAATGACTCAAAGGCAAGTGTGGACAATCACAACCTAATCAGAGAACAAATGTAAAGAAAACCGTCGTGAGAGTCCGACCCACAGATCGGGCAGTCAGCAAGACTTGCAGAGAAGATGCTTTCTGTATATGATGGTCAACAAGCACTCTAGATAAGCATATGGAGCAGAGGTCCATCAGTGGGTATTAGCCACAAGGTATAGATAGGGACTCTGGGGCAAGTGATGCTCTGTCATCTTGGTGCTTGGGGGGGTCAACAGTGGGAGGGCTTCTCATGTCCTGGCCCCACTGGTGGACCTCCTGATGGCCCCTGGTATTTCTGGCCCCTGTGTGATATAGAGTGTTGGGCTGGATGGGCCTTTGGCCTGATCCAACATTGGCTTCTCTTATGTTCTTATATGGAACAGAGGTCCATCAGCGGCTATTAGCCACAAAGTATTGGTAGGAATTCTCAGTCTGGGGCAAGGGATGCTCTGTATTCTTGGTGCTTGGAGGGGGAGGGCAACAGTGGGAAGGCTTCTAGTGTCCTGGCCCCACTGCTGGACCTCCTGATGATGTCCCCTGGTATTTCTGGCCACTGTGTGATACAGAGTGTTGGACTGGATGGGCCTTTGGCCTGATCCAACATTGGCATCTCTTATGTTCTTATGTACCACACAATAAACAAATTCCTTCAAATCATAAGAAAACCCTAGTGTGAAAATACCTAATCCGCGTCGTCTCTGGATTATCTAACGTTTCAAAATTGGATCTTCCTCAGGAAATATTAGGTAAAGGTAAAGGTTTCCCTTGCTCGAAAGCCAGTCAAATCCGACTCTATGGGGCGGTGCTCATGTCCGTTTCCAAGACGAAGAGCCAGCGCTGTCCAAAGACATTTCCGTGGTCATGTGGCCGGCATGACTAGACGCCGAGGCGCACGGAACTCTGTTACCTTCCCACTAAAGTGGTACTTATTTATCTACTTGCAATTTCTTGCTTTCGAACTGCTAGGTTGGCAGAAGCTGGGACCAGAGATGGGCGCTCACTCCATCATGTGGCACTCGGGTCTTGACCTACTGGACTACCGACCTTCTGATCTGCAACTCAGTGTCTTAATAGGTATTCAGGCTCAAATATGCGTCTGGGATCCATTAGAGGCTTAGCAGCATTTTTGAGCCTGAATACTTATTGAGATCAGTGTCCTATCTGAATGTATTATCTTTCCTGATTTTTTGTAAAGCACTTTATGAGCAAGAGAGCTTTTGTACGCCTCTAATATCTCCTGAGGAAGATGTATTTCTACACTAGGATTTTCTTATGATTTGAAGGAATTTGTTCATTGTGTTGTAGTGCTTGTTGACCATCATATACAGAAAGCATCTTCTTTGCAAGTCTTGTTGACTGCCTGATTTGTGGGTCAGACTCTCACGACTGTTTTCTTTACATTCGTAAATGACTCAAAGGCGTCTCTCTGCCACTGGGCTGGAACCGGGGTATCTGAAGGACTGTTTTTCCCCATATGTTCCAGCCCAGGAATTAAGATGACAAGCAGAGGCCCCCCTGACTCTCCCACCAATCAAAGAAGCTTATTTGGTGGGTCCATGAGACAGGGCCTTTTTGGTGGCAGCCCCATGATTATGAAACAACCTCCCCAAGGAGGGGCCCTGGACCTTCCCTTTCAGTCTTTAGGAGACAGAATCATAGAGCTGGAAGGGGCCATACAGGCCTAGTCCAACCCCCTGCCCAATGCAGGACCAGCCTCAAGCATCTCTGACAAATATCCGTCCAGCCTCTTCTTGAAAGCTGTCAGTGAAGGGGGGCTCACCACCTCCCTAGGCAGCTGATTCCACCTCTGAACCAGTCTGGCCATGAAAAAGTTCTTCCTACTATCCAGTCGATACCTTTCTGCATGTCATTTAAACCCGTTGCTTCGGGTCCTCTCCTCTGCTGCCAACTGGAACAGCTCCTTGCCCTCCTCCTCCAAATGACAGCCCTTCAAATATTGAAAGAGAGCGATCATGTCCCCCCTCAGTCTCCTCTTCTCCAGACTAAACATTCCCAAGGCCCTCAGCCTTTCCTCGTAGGGCTCGGTCTCCAGACCCCCGATCATCCTCGTCGCTCTCCTCTGCACCCTCTCGATTTTGCCCACATCCTTTTTGAAGTGAGGCCCCTAGAACTGTACACAGTACTCCAGGTGTGGCCTGACCAAGGCAGTCTACAGAGGGGCTACGGCCTCCTGCGATTTCGATGCTATGACAGTTGAAGACAGTTGTATTTAGGACCACCTTTGGCTAAGTCTACTAGCAGCCCTGAGTTCTGATTTTAAATTTTGCTTTTTTAATGTTTTTAATGTATTTTATTTTATGTATTTTATCTATGTTTGTCCACAGGGAAGAGAGGCAGCTAGGAAATGTTTTTAAATAAATATCTTAAATAAATATACGTGAAACATGCAGGGTGTGTGCTGCAGCACCTGCTAAACCCTTCCGCCTTCTGTTTGGCACCAAGAGCATAGCAAGAAGGCCAGGTCTTGGAAGCTACAATTCAGTTGGTCTCTTCCTCCAAAAGCCTTCCTTAAAGGGTGGGGGGAGTGTTATGTATTGGGACTGCATCATCCCTGATTGAATCACCCCAGAGACTGGCTGAGCTTGGAGCACAAGAACAATAGCTGACCAGGACTCTGGAATAAACCAATCAAGTAGTAATGTTATGTAAATAGCCTATCACGGGGAGTGGGCATGTGTGTGGGGGGGTGTGGTGTTTTGCATGCATATAAGCAGGGCTCCGGCCCTGCTAGAGTTGTCTTAGCAGGGGCGGATTAAGGCTCACTGGTGCCCTAAGCACTGACCAATCTTGGTGCCCCCAATCTTGGTGCCATAGCCTATGACACTGCACCTCGCCAGCAAAAAATAGAAGATAACTCTAGGGTGCACCATGATCAATGTTCCCTCTAAGCTGCGGAGTCTTGTGAGCAAGAATTCTACTTTGTGAGCTAAAGGCCTTAATGTTGTGAGCGAGCGATTTGGCTATTGCATACATTAGTTTGCTCTGGAGCCCTCCTTGCTGAGCCAAGACATAAATGTGTGAGCCAGAGGCTAAAAAACTGTGAGCTGGCTCACACTAACTCAGCTTAGAGGGAACACTGACCATGATCAATGTGCACTCGCTTTATCGGGGTTCTTTTTTTACAAATCTTCATTCTTTTTTTTTTCCTTTTCACCCTTTTCCCAACTTTGTGGTGCCCCCTTTGGCCCTGGTGCCCTAAGCACGGGCTTAGTCTGCTTCATGGTTCATCCACCCCTGTGCCGTAGAGTTAAACTGAAATCACTAATAAACTATGAGCTGATCACTATACATGTCTCGAACCCAGTATATTTCACTATTTCAGGGAGGTCAAAGCCAAAGGGCACCGGAGGCATCCGACACACACCAGGATGTTGGCAGCAAACCCACCTTGGTCTGCCAGCCGGGCAGATGGACTCGGGTTCGAAGCCGGAGGAGGTGGCCTGGCGCTTGCCGCTTGGACAGAATTGGCCCGTCTGACACCTAAACAAGGGGAGAAGGCAAAGCGAATCAGAGAAGGTCAGACTCACAGCTCCCCAGATGTTGTTGTTGTTCAGTTGCAAAGTCGAGTCCGTCTCTTTGCGACCCCACGGACCACATCTCGCCAAGCCCTCCTGTCCTATCCCCAGAGAGAGCAAACCAAATTATACCACAAGGAGGCAGCGGAGAGCATTTGGGGGAGTCTTTTCAGCAGACCCGTGGCAAACCGTCCGTGTGGGGTGGGAGGGGGGGATGCAGTGCTTCATTCCCAGAAAAATAGATGCAGGAAGTTCAAGTCTCAAAACCAAAATAGGACCCACGGTAAGTAGGAAATACCAAAAATCAGCAAATACCATGCTACAGACGATTACAAAGTATCTCAAGTAATGTATATATAGTTTTTCGTTTTTATATTATTTTTTCTATATTTCTTATAAATTGTTCACTGGCCCCGCCTACCCCTTTATGAATACCAGTCCTCCTTCATTGTACAAAAGTTTTAAGAGGGAGGACTCCTTTAAGTCTATTCTGAATTGGTGCTCAGTCTTCCTCCTGTTGGAGGAAAATAATATAAAAAATATATATACAAAAATTACTTTAGATAAGAACATAAGAGACGCCAATGTTGGATCAGGCCAAAGGCCCATCCAGTCCAACGCTCTGTGTGACACAGTGGCCAGAAATACCAGGTGCCATCAGGAGGTCCACGGGTGGGGCCAGGACATTAGAAGCCCTCCCACTGTTGCTCCCCCCCCCCCAAGCACCAAGGTGACAGAGCATCACTTGCCCCAGAGTACTTATCTATACCTTGTGGCTAATAGCCACTGATGGACCTCTGCTCCATATGCTTATCTAATTCCCTTTTGAAGCCATCCATGCTTGTAGCCGATCTCATCCAATTTTGAAAGCTAAGCAGGGTCGGCCCTGGTTAGAACTTAGATCTGGTTAGAACCTGGTTAGAACCAAGGAAGTCTAGGGTTGCTACGCAGACGCAGGCAGCGGCCAGGCACCTCTGTTCATCTCTTGGCTTGAAAACGATGGACCTCTGCTCCATATGCTTATCTAATTCCCTTTTGATACTTTGCAATTGTCTGTAGCACGGTATTTGCTGATTTTTGGAAGTTCAGGGCTAGCCAGACACTCTCCCCTTCTGCTCTTGAAATTCTTTGCCGTGTTCCCGGACGCACGGGGCATTTCTGGGGCTTCTTATTGCTCGCGGGCGTGAGGAAGGCAGTCTCTCCACTGACACTCCCTGGCACTCCATCACATTCCTTAATCAGACACTTCCAGAGTCCTACAAGCCCCAGGAACTGACATTTTAGGACAACCAAGGGACTGGGGAATAAACCAGGGGAAAGGGGCTTCCCCACTCCTCAGAGACAGCCTGCGCTCAGTCTCAAAAAGGGGGAGGAACTCAAAAAGTTCCACGGACAAGGAGGAACCGGAAGGCCGCGAGTCAACCAGCACCTGGCAGGTATTCTGCAAGCAAGCCAGTTCCAAAAAGTCCACCCAGGGAATACACTTTGCACCTACTCAGGAGAACTCTAAGACACTCTTCCTCCGCAAGTCTCAGGGTCTGGCCTTGGCACTGAAAACAGGCACTGGGCTAGTAAAAGTGTTAGAAGGGGGGGGGGGAGACTTCTCCTTTGGGGCTGCAGGGGAAAGCCCTCTCCTCAGCATGGTGTAGCAGTTAAGAGTGGCAGCCTCTAACCTGGAGAACCGAGATCGATTCCCCCCTCCTCCTCCACATGAAACCTGCTGGGTGACCTTGGGCCAGTCACTGTTCTCTCAGAACTCTCTCAGCCCCACCTGCCTCACAAGGTGCCTGTTGAGAGCCAGTTTGGTATAGTGGTTAAGTACACGGACTCTAATCTGGGAGAACCGGGTTTGATTCCCCACTCCTCCACTTGCACCTGGCTGTCTGACCTTGGGCAAGCCATAGTTCTCTCAGAGCTGTTCTTGAAAAAGAGCTGTTTCTGTCAGAGCTCTCTCAGCCCCACCTACCTCACAGGGTGTCTGTTGTGGGGAGGGGAAGGGAAAGGAGTTTGTAAGCCGCTCTGAGACACCTTTGGGTAGTGAAGGGCCATGGGGTATAAATCCAATATCTTCTCTCTTCAATTTCTTCTTCTTCTTCTTGAGGGGAGAGGAAGGGAAGGCGACTGTCAGCCGCTTTGAGACTCCTTAGGGCCAAGAAAAACAGCCAACTCTTCCTCTTCTCACTGGCCAGAGGGGCTCAAAATTGGGAAACGAGCAGAGATTTTTGCCACACCCTCCAGCACAGAAGCCCCACCCCTTCATCCTAACTGCCTGGTTGCAGTCACCTGATGACAAAACACTCTGCACATGGTCAGAGGCATGCCCAGAGCTGCTCTTGCTTTGCACATGCCGGAGCATCCAAAGGCAAGCTCCAGGGCACCCCATTAAGCCCCGGGGCCTTAGAATCCAGCTGCGATTGGCCGGTTTTAATCCTGACAGACTCAGAGGCAGTACAAAAACCATCTCTTCCCATTAAATAATGCATCTAGGTCAGGTATATATAGGATGAAAGGAATACTGATGTGGCTGTTCGGTGGGAAACCAGGACGCAGAGGGAAGCGGCTGGAGAGACAGGAGAGGCGCCTTCTGACAAACGGCTTCCCGTGTGGTTTTAATCACAAGCGCCCCCCCCCCTCCCAAAAGTCCCAGCACCGTCTCTGACTGAGACCAGACGCAGGGTCAAGTGCCCACCTCTCCGGGGCCACATTGGGAGACACCTCCGGCTGTGCCCCAGGCAAGGCACCTGCCGGACGCCCGCCTCCCACAAGATGCAGCCCAAAGGTGCTGAAAACCACGCTCGCCAGGGTTGGGGGGGGGGGTGTGCACTTTGCACAGGTCCTGAGCGATGCTCCCTCTAAGCTGTGGAGTCCTGTGAGCAAAAATTCTACTTTGTGAGCTGCTGGCGTCAAGTTGTGAGCGAGCGATCTGGCTGCTGCATACTTTAAGAGATAAAAAGTGAGCCAGTCTGGTGTAGTGGTTAAGTGCGCAGACTCTAGTCTAGGAGAACCGGGTTTGATTCCCCACTCCTCCACTCGCAGCTGCTGGATGACCTTGGGCAAGCCGTAGTTCTGATAAGAGTGGTCCTTGAAAAAAGAGCCGTTTCTGTCAGAGCTCTCTCAGCCCCACCTACCTCACAGGGTGTCTGTTGTGGGGAGGGGAAGGAAAAAGAGTTTGTAAGCCCCTCTGAGACTCCTTTGGGTAGTGAAGGGTTAGGGTTAAATCCAATCTCTTCTTCTTCTTCTTCTTCTTCTTCTTCTTCTTCTTCAGTGTGCAGACTCTAATCTGGGAGAACCAGGTTTGATTCCCCACTCCTCCACTTGCAGCTGCTGGATGACCTTGGGCAAGCCGTAGTTCTGATAAGAGCTGTTCTTGGAAAGGGGCAGTTTCTGTCAGAGCTCTTTCAGCCCCACCTACCTCACAGGGTGTCTGTTGTGGGGAGGGGAAGGGAAAGGAGTTTGTAAGCCGCTCTGAGACACCTTTGGGTAGTGAAGGGCCGGGTATAAATCCAATCTCT
Source organism: Gekko japonicus (assembly GCF_001447785.1). Lineage (NCBI taxonomy): Eukaryota > Metazoa > Chordata > Lepidosauria > Squamata > Gekkonidae > Gekko > Gekko japonicus. The sequence goes on from NW_015167526.1 coordinate 1,964,938, forward strand.
TCTCTTCTTCTTCTTTGCTCTGGAGCCGTCCTTCCTGAGCCAAGACCAAAATCTGTGAGCCACAGGCTAAAGCACTGTGAGCTAGCTCACACTAAACTCAGCTTAGAGGGCACACTGGTCCCCCCTGAGTGGGGACGGCTTTCACGCGCCCAGCCACCCAAGGCAAACGTGGCGGCCTGCCCGACTTTGCTAAACTAATTTAAGCCGCGTTGGGGGTTGAGAAACGCTTCATCTTTATTCAAAGGGTACAGACGAACCCTTCAGTTAGTTCATACCGGAGTCTCTTTGAAGTTCCTTTGTTGACGACGGCAGTTTTTCCCCCTGGAACTGTTTCCCCGGGAGACTGCTTGTCTGTCAAGGGGCTCCCTAACAGTCTTCCTTAGGGAGATCGTGCTTCTCTGTCTCCATCTTGCAGGTGAGAGCGGGGAGGGGGGGGGATCTTGTCCAAGGCCACATCAGGGCCACTGTGGCCACAGCCAGATCTGAAGGGTCAAACCACCCTCTGGCCCCGTTATTACCTGCTCTCTCTCCGTTTAAGAGGGCGCCACCACCATCCAGCCCCTGCCGAAGCAGAGAGCAAACTCTCCAGACGGCAGAAGGCAAGAGAGGATGGCGTCAGTGTCCCCTCTAAGATGAGTTAGTGTGGGCCAGATCACAGTTCTTTAGCCTCCGGCTCACCCATTTTTGTCTCAGCTCAGGAAGGGATGGCTCCAGAGCAAGCGAATTGATGTGGTACCCAAATCGCTCGCTCACAGCTTGAATGCCAGCAGCTCACAAAGTAGGATTTTTGCACACAAAACCCCACAGCTTAGAGGGAGCATTGGATTAATTGCTCTGCATCTCCCTGCTGCAGCGCACTCCTCAGCACTTCCTGCCCCACGAAGGCTTCTGAGATTGCGTCGAGCTTGCCTTTGACACACATGCAAAGTCCCCTGGCTTGGGCCCATCGCGAAGACCCCCCCCCGACCCCCCCCCTCGTCGCCTCCCCCAGGAGTGACTGTCCTCCACAAAATCCACTAACAGCTGTCCATCACTGGTTGCCATGGAAACTGGTTGCACAGGCCATTCGTAGCTCCCACCCACCCAACAGACAGGGACTCTGCACTCAACTCATGGGGAGCCACATCGCAAGAGCTGCAAGCTGCAGAGGCCAGACTGATATGACTTTTCTCACCCTGTGTTGGGTATTACAAGGTGAAAACACTCAGTATATCTGGGGTTAAATGTTTGTTTGTGTTGCTCACAGGAAGTCACATGTTTTTCATGTAACCAATGCTGTTTTAGGAATAGAAGCCCAGGAATTTTGTCACTGATCTAGGAGTTTGATTGGAACTAAAGTGTCACAGTGTTTTTGCATTTTATGGCTCCTCTTCCGGTCTTTGTTTTGCTGTTCTCAAGAAGAAGAAGAGAGAGAAGTCATAACTCTCTTCTAGTTTTGTCTTTTGTAGTGTAAGGATGTAGCCGATTAGCTCCGTTGTTATTTTCATCCCCAGTTACCCTTTCCCTATGCTAGAATTTAGTAAAAAAAACTTTCTATTTTAATCACACATGGACTCTGTGTCTGAATTATTTTACTATGGCACTGCTAAGCTATTTTATCTCTGCTAAATACAATTTTTAAATATCTCACAAACCCAACACCCTGCCTCTGTTGGTGGCGCCAAACCTGTCCGATTTTCCAGGCAATGCCAGGACACCCCGATCCAGAGTCCCTTCCATGCTCTCCTGCTCACATGGAGCCCCATTCCCATCAGTGGAGGAGGGCATTAAAGAAAATGTGTGTGCAAATGTGCTTCCCTGTGGAACTTAATGCTGAGAAGGAGGAGGAGGAGGAGGAGGAGATTGGGTTTATACCCCGCCCTTCATTCGGAGTCTCAGAGGGGCTGACAAACTCCTTTCCCTTCCCCTCCCCACCACAGACACCCTGTGAGGTAGGTGGGGCTGAGAGAGCTCTGAGAGAAACGGCTCTTTTGGGAACAGCCCTGACAGAACTATGGATTGGCCAAGGTCATCCAGCAGCTGTAAGTGGAAGAGTGGAGAATCAAACCCAGTGCTCCCAGATTAGTGTCCGCGCACTTAACCACTACACCAAACTGGCCTGGCGCCACAGAATCTCTTGCTTCTGTCTTCATTCCCACCATTCCTTCACTACCGCATTTGAAAACGTCCAACAGCACAGCCCGCTTGTTACAAACCGCACGCAACGCTTCTGTCCCATTTAGTTTACTCACGCATGTGCAAGGATACTGATGGTGGTGCACAGGGCTATTTTGGGGCAGGAACGCACAGAAACAGAGTTCCGGCTGGCTCCCGAGTTGGCCACACCCAGCAGGAACTCATTAGCATAATAGGCCACACCCAACAGCAGAAACTCATTAGGATTGGCTACATTAGGGGTGTGTGGCCTAACATGCAAAGGAGTTCCTGCTACAAAAAAGCCCTGGGTTTTGACAACAAACAAGATAAACAGAATAAGAATCAAAAGGTGGGTGTGGCTGGATGACCACATTTCTGGTAACATGGGGGTGTGGCCTAATATGCTAATGTGCGGTGCTGTCAGGGTGTGGCCCAATATGCTAATATTTCTGCTGTTGGGTGTGGCCTATTATGCTAATGAGTTCCTGCTGGGCTTTTTCTACAAAAAAGCGCTGTGCGATTTTGCAAACCGCTCTGTTTGGGGAATCGCGTTCCTGTTTCTTACAAGAGGTGGTTGGTGCTGCCGTCTCGGGAAATGCCGTCAAGACAGAACAGAGGGCTCACACACCCAGAGTCTGAGCATTGCACCCACGGTAGCTATCAGCTTCTAGTGTGTAAATTACAAAACTGAACCACGCAAGGGCAAACAGAGGCACCTGCGCTTGTAATAGATCTCGGCTTACGCTCTATACCGGGTGGGGATTTGGGAAGGCTGGGGCAACTGGACTCGCAATGTGACTGAGACTCGTACGTTAGGAAAACTACAACTCCATTAGCAATGCAGGGATGACTCTGCCTTGGAGGAGCCTACCTCCTGTCTCTGCATGAGTCACTGCTCTGAGCAAGCCTTCTAATGGGAAGGAGGCACAGTCTCTTGCAGAGACTCGACAGGCACCCTCCGCACAGTAGCTACTTCTGCTGTTTCCACCATATCAGGAGTGATCTCGTCACACCTGATGCAGAGATGAGGCAAGGCTACCCACAACTCTAATGGTAGCTTGTTAGGGGCCACAAGGCGGAGCGGTGACTCATACAGGGATACAGCAGGCAGCTTCCTCTGCAGAAGGATATTTTAGGCTCACCAAAGCGTAAAATTATTTGTCTTGTGTTCCCGTGGCACGTTGGTTTGCCGTAGCACAAAAACGAGAAGCTCACAGAGTAGATTAAGAAGACGCTAGGGAAGAAGGCGGGGCGGCAATTTCCACAAATGGATCCCCGGTGGATTTTCTCACCTCCAGGGCTTCTGGTGGCTTCGGTCTCTCCCGAGTAGCCCCGGCTCTCTGCGCCCTCGCTGGCGTATTCGCTGCCACTGGGAGCCATTCTGGCCTCGGCAGGTTTGCGGTTAACTTGTGGATAATTTCCCCGACTGGAAGCAACGGCTGCTGGCTCATTGCCTGGAAGAACAGCACACACACACACACACACACACAAAGGCCCACAGCGATGAAGTTACTTTCCCGTTGTCACGGCAAATGCAAACAAATCACATTTCCAGCAATTAAGACTGCAAACAGGAGAAAATCTTAGAAAGCTGCAGAGCTTGGGAAGATCGAGGATCGGCTGTGGGGGGGGGAGACAGTCTGCAAGCTCCCCCTGGCCATTGGCTGGGATGCTGTGACATCACGGAGTATCCACGGGCATCCTAACTGAGGGAGAGAATGGGGCAGGACAGAAAGGCTTGACTGTGGAGGGCAAGTCCCATACATCAGGGACAGGAGAGAGCAGGCGGGGAACTGGAAGGATGGTCGGCTGTGGAGCGAGAAGTCATAGAAAGAGAAGAGAGAAGAGATTGGATTTATACCCCGCCCTTCACTTGGTGTCTCAGAGCGGCTTCCAAACTCCTTTCCCTTTCCCCTCCCCACAACAGACACCCTGTGAGGTGGGCGGGGCTGAGAGAGCTCTGACAGAAACTGCTCTTTTTCAAGGACAGCTCTGACAGAGCTTGTGACTGACCCAAGGTCACATCAGCAGGTGCAAGTGGAGGAGTGGGGAATCAAACCCGGTTCTCCCAGATTAGAGTCCGCACACTTAACCACTACACCAAACTGTATTGGATATTGGATTTATACCCCACCCTTCCCTCGGAGTCTCAAAGCGGTTTACAATCTCCTTTCCCTTCCCCTCCCTACAACAGACACCCTGTGAGGTAGGTGGGGCTGAGAGAGCTCTTTTGAGGACAGATCTTGAGAGAACGTGACTGACCCAAGGTGGAGGAGGAGAAGGAGGAGATTGGATTTATACCCCACCCTTCACTTGGAGTCTCAGAGCGGCTTACAATCTTCTTTCCCTTCCCTCCCCACAACGGACACCCTGAGAGGTAGGTGGGGCTGAGAGAGCTCTGAGATAACTGCTCTTGAGAGAACTTGTGACTGACCCAAGGTGGAGGAGGAGGAGATTGGATTTATACCCCACCCTTCACTTGGAGTCTCAGAGCGGCTTACAATCTCCTTTCCCTCCCCTCCCCACAACGGACACCCTGAGAGTTAGATGGGGCTGAGAGAGCTCTCTCGAGGACTGCTCTTGTGAGAACAGCTCTGAGAAAACTTTTGGCTGACCCCAGGTCACACCAGCAGCTGCACGTGCAGGAGTGGGGACTCAAACCCAGTTCTCCCAGATTAGAGTCCGCACTCCTAACCACGACACCAAACTGGCTCCAGGACAAAGAACTCAATTTCCAGTTTGCAAAAAGTTCGCTATCTGATCACCTTGAGGCGATTCTCAACTCATCCCAGGTGACCAGCTGAATGGATATTTTTGCATCCTGTATCGGAAGGAACACGGGATTTGTGTGTCTGTCTCCAGAGGAGGAGGTTTAGCGCTCTCTTCCTGACAGCTGAAATCCAGGGCAAAATCACGACCTGTCAGTGCCTGCGTGGATCATCTGCCGCTCTAACGAGCAAACTAATGACTGTTCTGACAGCATCAATCAGCAAGCCAACGCCTGGCGCTCCCCGGGGTGTCAGGCAATTCGGGAGGATTTACAGACTGATCCAGATTTTAATAATGGGGCAATCACTCCACATTAGGGCCTCCTGATGAGGTGCTGACAGCCGCTCTGAATTACAGCGGAAGATCCCGTTCTCCTGGCCAAATGGCAGCGGGGAGAACTGGGGGGAGGGGCCGTTGAGCACCAATTTCGGCTCCTAGAAAGGGAGAGATAATGAGGCTTAAGAGAGCTGCGAAATCAGCCCTGGACCCAGGGAACCGGCCCCTGAATCTCTAGCAGGCGCAGACGTGAGAAGATTCCCTCGATGGCCCGGGAATTCTCTCTTCCATTTTGCATTATGTTATTTTTAAGAATTCCTGGCTGGGGTGATATTTGCATTTTTAAAAATGTCTCTCAGTCGTCAGCCCACAGGCTGAGACGTAATTCCGGAGCTGTTAAAGGTAAAGGTAAAGGTTCCCTTGCTCGAAAGCCAGTCCGACTCTAGGTTTGCAGTGCTCACCTCCGTTTCAAAGCCGAAGAGCCAGCGCTGTCTGAAGACGTTTCCGTGGTCATGTGGCCGGCATGACTAAACACCAAGGTGCACGGAACGCTGTTACCTTCCCACCGAAGTGGTACCTATTTATCTACTTGCAATTTCTTGCTTTCAAACTGCTAGGTTGGCAGGAGCTGGAACTAGAGATGGGAGCTCACTCCATCATGCGGCACCCGGGACTCGAACTGCTGAACTACAGACCTTCCACAGCCTGCAGTTCAGTGTCTTAACCACTTGAGCCACCGCAGCTGTTACCTAACCCTGAAAAGTGAACAGTGAAGGATCCCAGGGATGAAGATCTGAATCAATCAAATTAAGCCAAACTTGCTGTTTTCTTCCCCGGCAACTTTAAAAAGGCCGGGTGGACGAGAGCTGTGCAAACCTAGAGAGACGCGGTTCTAGATGTACCCCAGCCGATTGTAGAGGGCACCATAACGGGGAGAAGCAGTACTTCAAGAGGGTCCCGTTTTTGAATATTTCATCTATCCCCTTCTGTCCTCGTCTTCCGCCCGCGGGTGAAGACTTTTTTTGTTTCGTTTGGTCTTCCCTCAACGATCCCTCCTTCCTAACCAATGTTTTAATTGCTCGTTTTCTATTTTGTATGTATTTCAACACCTTTTTTGAAACTGCTTCACTACTGGCGTGGGAATTAATTCTAATGGTTTAAAAATATGATTCTATCACTGTTGTTTCAATTGGTTAGCCACCTTGGTGGACCCCGTAAGGTCACAGAGATGGAATATCAGTTTTGTAAATATATATATTTTTTAAAACGAGGAGTGGACTGGGCTGGAAGTTTTCTCCCGACAACAAGAAGAAGAAGAAGAGGAGGAGGAGGAGGAGGAGGAAGAAGAAGAAGAGGAAGAAGAGGAGGAGGAGGAGGAGCAGGAAGAAGAAGAGGAGGAGGAGGAGGAGGAGATTGGATTTATACCCCGCCCTTCCCTCGGAGTCTCAGAGCGGCTTACAAACTCCATTCCCTTCCCCTTCCCACAACAGGCACCCTGTGAGGTAGGTGGGGCTGAGAGAGCTCTTTCCAGAACAGAGCCAGTTTGGTGTAGTGGTTAAGTGTGCGGACTCTAATCTGGGAGAACCGGGTTTGATTCCCCACTCCTCGACTTGCACCTGCTGATGTGACCTTGGGTCAGTCACAAGCTCTGGCACAGCTGTCCTTGAAAAAAGAGCAGTTTGTGTCAGAGTTCTCTCAGTCCCACCTACCTCACAGGGTGTCTGTTGTGGGGAGGGGAAGGGAAAGGAGGTTGTAAGCCGCTCTGAGACACCAAGTGAAGGGCGGGGTATAAATCCAATCTCTTCTTCTTCTTCTTCTTCCTTGAAAGAACAGCTCTGACAGAACTGTGGCTGACCCAAGGTCACCCAGCAGCTGCAAGTGGAAGAGGAGTGGGGATTCAAACCCGGTTCTCCCAGATTAGAGTCCACACACTTAACCACTACACCAAACTGGCTGAAAAAAGACAAAAAAGACAACAGGGAGAAAGGGTCTAGCCCAGCCTGCTCCTCTTTTTATTTTATTTTTAAAATGGACATGCCGTCTTTGTGACCTTACAAGGGCCACCAACGTGCACTCCCTGCAGGGCTAGACTTCTACTTGCAAGGAATCTTTGGCATTCTTAAGTGCCATCCCTAAGCGACCATTAACTTTAGCTAGACAGGAGGAGCCTCCGAGTTTAAAAGAACAGCAGCATTTTCTGCCCAACACAGGCTTGTATCCCACCAGCTCGCTCAGCCAAGAGGCCCTTGGGTCAGAGGAATGCTCCTCGGGCCGAAAGAAGGCTTCGGTTGGCTGACAGAAAGGCTGGGACACGATCCACCAACTGTGGCTTGCCAGAGACTCAGATAACACCGACTCAGTTAATCTACCTGAAGTTTGTCTGGCCCAGGGGAACGAAAAAATTGGGGGGGGGGGGGGAGCCAGTTTGTGACTCAGTGTGGTCCCGTTTCTGAAACGTACTCATTCTGACAGCGCACGGCAAAGGAGAGGAAAGGCTCCATCCCAGGATAAGTACCGTCGTGGGAAAGCGGCATTCTCTTTGTCTCCCTTCCTAGGGAGTCCCTCCGGATGTCAAAATCCCTCCCTGATCGGAGCATGGCCCCCTTAGGCGCATTCCCTCATAGGGACCAGTCACTTGACTAGTTGAGAACAGTGTTCCCTCTAAGCTGAGTCAGTGTGAGCTAGCTCACAGGTTTTTTAGCCTCCGGCTCACACATTTTTTGTCTCGGCTCAGGAAGGGATGGCTCCAGAGCGAACTAATTTACACAGCAGCCAAATGGCTCGCTCACAACTTGAATGCCAGTCGCTCACAAAGTAGAACGTTTGCTCACAAGACTCCACAGCTTAGAGGGAGCATAACGATCCCCTGCTGCAGGAAGAGACGCCACTCACCATAGGATTCCTGCTCGACGGGGGGAGGAGGAGGAGGAGGAGGAGGCGCTTCACCTTGACCTGGGGAACAAGAAGAAGAAGAGATCGGATTTATCCCCTGCCCTTCGCTACCCGAAGGAGTCTCAGAGTGGCTTACAAACTCCTTTCCCTTCCCCTCCCCTGTGAGGTAGGCAGGGCTGAGAGAGCTCTCTGGAGGACTGCCCTTGAGAGAACGGCTCTGAGAGAACTTGTGACTGACTCAAGGTCTCCCCAGCAGCTGCACATGGAGGAGTGGGGAATCAAACCCGGTTCTCCCAGGTCAGAGTCCGTGCTCTTAACCACGACACCAAACTGGCTCTCGAAGGAGGAGGAGGTGAAGATTGGATTTATACCCCGCCCTTCACTGCCCGAAGGAGTCTCAGAGTGGTTTACAAACTCCTTTCCCTTCCCCTCCCCTGTGAGGTACGCGGGGCTGAGAGAGCTCTCTGGAGGACTGCCCTTGAGAGAATGGCTCTGAGAGAACTTGTGACTGACCCAAGGTCTCCCCAGCAGCTGCGAGTGGAGGAGTGGGGAATCGAACCCGGTTCTCCCAGGTCAGAGTCCGCGCTCTTAACCACGATGCCAAACCGGCTTAACGTTTTGTAACCGCTACAAAACAAGGGACGGTTTACAGAGCGAAACAGAAGTGCGGTCTAAGAAGCGTTCTTGTGTTTGGCCGGGACTTGGGTGGGGAGCCACACGGCTCACGGGGCTTTGGTTCCCAGGCCAGCCCGATCTCACCAGATCTCAGAAGCTAAGCAGGCCTGGTCCTGGTTGGTACTTGGACGGGCGACCCCCAAGGAAGCCCAGGGCTGTTCTGCAGAGGCAGGCAATGGCAACCCCCCTCCCTTCCCCTCCCGCCTCGGGAACCCTACAGGGTTGCCGTAAGACAGCTGTGGCCTGAGAGGGTCCCGTCCTCCCCCTGCTCTAACCTCCGCAGGTCAGTCACCCGACCCAGTGCCCCCTTTTTGCCTACCGGGGGTCTGCCGGCGTGAGTACGGCTTCGGGTCCTGAGCGGGCGGGGCCGACTCGCCGGGCGCGGCTTGCGGCTTGCCCTTGCTGATGGGCATGGGGTCCGGGAGCATCTGCTTCGGCAGGCCTTTGAAGAACCAAGCCCCGGAGCGCTTCCACACCTGGGGACAGAGACGGCGGATAGAGGCACTCCTGGCTCACAGGCCTCCAACCCGCCTCCACGCTTCGCAGGGATCAGAGGGAAGAACAGCTCCCCCCCCCTCCCGCGGGACTGCCTTCTGAAGAGGGGCAGAGGGTCGGCAGCCCCAGCGATGTTGCCTGCCCCACATACCCCAGGGGCAGCAGGAGGGGGACCCCAGGTTGCTCGGGGCCAGGCCAGCCACCAAGAGTGCCTTGACTGAGGGCCCCCGAACCCGTGGCGCTGCCGTGGCCCCCTTTTAGAAACACCTCCCCACACGTGGAAAAAGAGCACATGAAGAAGAAGAAGAGAAGATTGGATTTATTCCCCGCCCTTCACTGCCCGAAGGAGTCTCAGTGCAGCTTACAAACTCCCTTTCCTTCCCCTCCCCACAACAGACACCCTGGGAGGGAGGTGGGGCTGAGAGAGCGCTGACAGAAACCACTGCTTTTCAAGAACAGCTCTGAGAGAACTACAGCTTGCCCAAGGTCATCCAGCAGCTGTAAGTGGAAGAGTGGGGAATCAAACCCGGTTCTCCCAGATTAGAGTCCGCTCACTTAGCCACTGCACCAAACTGTTACAACACCAAACAAAGAAGAAGGGGAGGAGGGGGAGGAGATTGGATTTATACCCCGCACTTCAGTACCCGAAGGAGTCTCAGAGCTGCTTACAATCTCCTTTCCCTTCTCCTCCCCACAACAGACACCCTGTGAGGGACGTGGGGCTGAGAGAGCGCTCCTGAGAACTGCCCTTGAGAGAACAGCTGAGAGAAGGAGAAGAAGAAAAGATTGGTTTTATACCCCACCCTTCACTACCCAAAGGAGTCTCAGAGTGGCTTACAAACCCCTTTCCCTTCCCCCTCCCAACAACAGACACCCTGGGAGGTAGGCGGGGCTGAGAGAGCTCCTTCGAGAACTGCTCATGAGAGAACAGCTCTGAGAGAACTTGTGACTGACTCAAGGTCACACCAGCAGCTGCATGTGGAGCAGAGAAGAAGAAGAGGAGATTGGGTTTATACCCCGCCCTTCACTACCTGAAGGAGTCTCAGAGCAGCTTACAATCTCCTTTCCCTCCCCCCCCCCCACAACGGACAACCTGGGAGGCAGGTGGGGCTGAGAGAGCTCTCTTGAGAACTGCTCTTGAGAGAACAGCTCTGAGTGAACTTGTGACTGACCCGAGGTCACACCAACAGCTGCATGTGGAGGAGTGGGGCATCAAACCCAGTTCTCCCAGATTAGAGTCCACGCTCCTAACCACTATGCCAAACTGGGACCCGGCTAGGCTGGAATGCTTCCCCATCATTTATATTATTTTATTTACTTCTCTTATACCTCGCCTTTCTCCCCTATAGGGACCCAAAACAGCTGATCTCACTCTCACCTCCTCCGTTTTATCCCCACAACAGCCCTGTGAGGTAGATGGGGCCGAGGGTGTGTGCCTGGCCCAAGGTCACCCAGCGAGCTTCCACGGCAAAGCAGGGATTCGAACCCGAGTCTCCCGGATCCTAGTTTGACCCTCTAACCACTACAACACACCGGCTCTCAGGTGTCTCGCAGGCGGTCTGCTTCTGGCTCCCCGTTAGTTTCTAGATAGCGTGAGTTGATTTCTTAGGGGGGCATCTGGTGAGGGGGAGCCAATAATCCAGATTTCGGGACAGGGGGTTGGCCTTTAACTCTCTCGACGAAACCTCCACCGACCCCCCGGGGCCCCAGTGGAGAAACACAAAGCCAGCCAACTGTCATACCCGCAAGGCACCTCCGGAGCCCCAGCTTGTCTTCAGGGCCCCCGCGGGGTAAGAACAAGCCCACCAGACCTCCCTTCTCAGCTGCGGCTCAAAGGAAGGCAGCGAACTTCCGAGCGAGAGTCTCCCCGACACAACTCTCTCGACGAAACCTCCACCGACCCCCCGGGGCCCCAGTGGAGAAACACAAAGCCAGCCAACTGTCATACCCGCAAGGCACCTCCGGAGCCCCAGCTTGTCTTCAGGGCCCCCGCGGGGTAAGAACAAGCCCACCAGACCTCCCTTCTCAGCTGCGGCTCAAAGGAAGGCAGCGATCCCTCGGCGGGGTCACTGACACGCCGCTGCGTTTATCAGCGCCAGGGCTGCAGGGGAGGCCGGCCTTCCCGCAGCTATCGAACCAAGACAGGAGCCCCGCCCCGCCAGTCCGTACACGCTCGGCTGCAGGACTGACCCTTGTCAAACTTCCCAGGGGATGGGGGGTAGCTCTGCTTTGCAGCGAGGGAGCTACAGGTCCGGTCCCCGGGGGCACCGCCGGTTAAAGCATCTCAGGTCCCGGGAGAAACCTTGGAGAGCCACTGATGTGAGGGAAATGGACTGAGGCTCGGGCAGCTTCCTCTTTGGGGCGTGCGGAAAGCTTTGCAGGAGAGCCCTGCCTTTCCACCTTTGGCTCAGTGGCAGAGCATCTGCCTGGCATGCCGAAGATCCCGGGTTCAACCCCAGCATCTCCAGTCATAAGGACCAGGTCGCAGGTGATGCGAAAGACCACAGCTTGAAACCCTGGAGAGCCGCTGCCAGGCTGAGGAAACGATACTGACTTCGATGGACCGAGGGTCTGATTCAGTATAAGGCAACTTCATTTATTATAGGATGGGCCGTGGCTCAGTGGTAGAGCATCTGCCTGGCATGCAGAAGGCCCCAGGTTCAGTCCCTGGCATCCCCAGTTCAAAGGACCAGGCAGGAGGAGATGATGTGAAAGACCTCAGCCTGAGACCCTGGAGAGCTGTAAGGAGGGGCTGTGGCTCAGTGGTAGAGTCTCTGCTTGGCATGCAGAAGGTCCTGGGTTCAGTCCCCGGCATCTCCAGTTAGAACAGGACCAGGCAGGAGGTGATGTGAAAGACCTCAGCCTGAGACCCTGGAGAGCTGTAAAGAGGGGCCGTGGCTCAGTGGCAGAGCCTCTGCTTGGCATGCAGAAGGTCCCAGGTTCAGTCCCCGGCATCCCCAGTTCAAAGGACCAGGCAGGAGGTGATGTGAAAGACCTCCACCTGAGACCCTGGAGAGCTGTAAAGAGGGGGCTCAGTGGCAGAGCCTCTGCTTGGCATGCAGAAGGTCCCAGGTTCAATCCCCGGCATCCCCAGTTAAAAGGACCAGGCAGAAGGTGATGGGACTTTGATACATTTAACTTGTGAAATATTAAAATAGATGTTGTATTGCATTTTTGTAGAACTTTATGTAGCCCAAGCTCGGCTTAGTTTGTACAGTATATTGTGTTATCCTATGAATACATTTTTGTATTGCTGCAACCAGTGTTCCCTCTAAGCTGAGTTAGTGTGAGCTAGCTCACAGTTTTTTAGCCTCCGGCTCACACATTTTTGTCTTGGCTCAGGAAGGAGGGCTCCAGAGCAAACTAATTGATGCCGTAGCCAAATCGCTCGCTCACAACTTTAATGCCAGTAGCTCACAAAGTAGAATTTCTGCTCACAAGACTCTACAGCTTAGAGGGAGCATTGGCTGCAACCTGCATTGTCTATCTGGTCAGACAGGTCAACAACGAAAATGGACTGGGTCAGTGTGGAAAGGAGGGGGGCACCAAGATGGGTCAGTGCTTAGGGCACCAGGGAGCCTTCATCCGCCCCTGGGGCAGAGACTTCCGTTACGGTGCTGAACTAGTTCGGTTTTGCAGAAACTGCCAGGTCTGTGGCTTCGGAAAACTATTCTATCCTCCCCTGCTGCCCTCTCCCCCTACCCTGTGCCCTGAGCCTAGGTGAGTGAAAGACTCCCAGCCCAAGCCCTTTCACAAGGACTCGTGCAGAGAGACACACGGAAGCCTCCCCCCCCCAAGCCGTCCCCAACTGACCTCTCTCTGTTCGATGCAAATCTTGCACAGCCAGATGGAATGGGGGCGATTGTTGGTCGCCTGGATGCCGCATTTGGTGCAGACGTTCTGTGTGTCCAAAAAGAAAGACGCCGACACGGTGAGAAACCCCAGCTCCCGAAACAGAAGCAGACTCCGGCGGTGCTCCGTAGAGACCAGGCCAGTGTTTATCCCACCACCCCCAACGCTAAAAAAGCTGTGTCCCAAGAACCTCTGAGCAGGCCGCTAACGACACACACCGGAATGCCCGCGGCCAAAGGAAAAGGTGCTGAGCCCTCTCGCTGCCAGCTGATGGGGGATGGGGCTTTTCACACGCCACCTGTGCCGCGCCACCCAGGCGCCCCCAGCCACCCTCTCCCGGGAACCGGTTTCAAGCTTAATTAAGAATGTTATCCTTGTGCTGAACACTTGGCCAGGTGGCGCTCGCTTTCAGGATGGCAATGGAGCAGGGCTGTCTGGTGTGTGAAGGACAGCCTCCCTTTGTGGAGGCAGGGGTCATTCCCTGCGGGAGCACACAGGAGCGGAGCGCCGGCAGTAAGGAACCCAGGGGGCGAGCACATGCAACAAGCCCCTCCCCCTGATCCCAGCAGACCTCAGTCGGGCCACGAGGAGCAAGAAGCAGCTAGGTACATTGCAGAGCCCCACACCGGCCCGCCTTCAGGTACCAGCTCTCCCTCCTCTGTGAGGGCAGATCTGCGCGTTTCCCCCCCACCCCCATAGCTAGCAATTCAAAACAGTCCAGTGGCACCTTTAAGACCAAGTTTTATTCAGGCACAAGCTCTCCCTCCTCTGTGAGGGCAGATCTCCGCGTTCCCCCCCCCCCATAGCTAGCAATCCAAAACAGTCCAGTGGCACCTTTAAGACCAAGTTTTATTCAGGTACAAGCTCTCCCTCCTCTGCAAGGACAGATCTGCACGTCCCCCCCCCCAATAGCGAGCAATCCAAAACAGTCCAGTGGAGCCTCAGCGGTGGGTGTTGCCTTCTGACACACTTCCGGTGAGGTCAGGGGGTGTGGCCTATGCAAATGAGTTATGCTAATGAGTTGTGCTAATGAGCTCCTGCACCTTTTTTCCTACGAAATGACCCCTGTGTGGAGGGATGTGGGCAGAGGCCCGGGTAAGAAAGGGGCATGCTCTCCCCAAAGCATTAAAACTGGAACAGGGAGATCTGACTGCTAACACAAGTTGAATGTACCGATTTGGGGCAGGAGGGCAGTGCGGATGGCCCCACGCCCGAGTGGTTGGGGGACTCGCCTTGGGAAGGCCGGGGATTCAGTTTAAAGGCAAGGGGCTTCACGCACAGGCACACACCCCAACATTCTCAGGCCTGCAGTTGCAGCTCCCGATACCACTTGCCGTCGCCTGGGATTCCTTATTTTCACCTTTTCCTCACAATAGATGCCTCCCCATAAGAAGCATGAATTAGTTCTTATAAAGAAGAAGAAGAGATTGGATTTATGCCCCGCCCTTCACTTGGAGTCTCAGAGCGGCTTACAAACTCCTTTCCCTTCCCCTCCCCACAACAGACACCCTGTGAGGTGGGTGGGGCTGAGAGAGCTCTGACACAAACGGCTCTTTTTCAAGAACAGCTGTGCCAGAGCTTGTGACTGACCCAAGGTCACATCAGCAGGTGCAAGTGGAGGAGTGGGGGGAATCAAACCCGGTTCTCCCAGATTAGAGCCCGCACACTTAACCACTACACCAAACTGGTTCTCTATCACTATTATATTATAGGGAAATTATGATGGAGAAGAAGAGATTGGATTCATACCCCGCCCTTCGCTACCCAGAGGAGTCTCAGAGCGGCTTACAAACTCCTCTCCCTTCCCCTCCCCACAACAGACACCCTGGGAGGTAGGTGGGGCTGAGAGAGCTCTCTCGAGGACTGCCCTTGAGAAAACAGCCCCAAGAGAACTTGTGGCTGACCCAAGGTCACACCAGCTGGCTGCATGTGGAAGGAGTGGGGAATCAAAGCCGATTCTCCCAGATTAGAGTCCGCGCTCCTAGCCACCACGCCGAACTGGCTCTCATGATGTCCACGGCATGTGCAAAACCCTGTACCCGAACTGCACAGCCTGCAAGCGTGAACCAAACAAATCTACAAATCCGACAGTGGGATGCGGAGAACCTAAATTGGTGCCGCAAATGTCAAGGGATCTGGGGAAAAAGAAATGAGATGGGAACTCTTTAGTCATGCCTAGTATTTATTATTATTTAAACGAGACGTCACGGGCGAGGTCCCTGCCTTGAAGTTCACAACAGCTAGGGTTGGCAACCTCCAGGCGGGATCTGGAGATCTCCTGCGGTTGCACCTGATCTCCAGACGACAGAGACCTGTTTCCCTGGATAAAACGGCTGCTTTGGAGGGCGGAGTCTATGGTCTTGGACCCTGCTGGGCCCCCTCCCCTCCCCAAACCCCACCCTCCCCAGGGTCCACCCACAAATCTCCAGGAACTTCCCAAGCTGGAGCTTGCAACCCTAACCAAACTCCTTTCCCTTCCCCTCCTCACAACAGACACCCTGTGAGGTAGGTAGGTCTGAGAGAACTCTTGACAGAAACGGCTCTCTTTCCAAGAATAGCTCTGACAGAACTGTGGCTTGCCCAAGGTCATCCAGCAGCTGCAAGTGGAGGAGTGGGGAATCAAACCCGGTTCTCCCAGATTAGAGTCCGCGCACTTAACCACTACACCGAAAGAAAGTGTTGTCTGCACGGTGGTGGTGGGGGAAACCCAATTCTTCAGATTCAGAAGGAGCGTTTAAAAATAAAAGAAATACCCTCGGGAAGCAAAAGGCTTCAGAGCTCCAAAGAAGAAGAAGAGAAGAAAAGATTGGATTTACACCCCACCCTTCACTAACCAAAGGAGTCTCAGAGCGGCTTACAAACTCTTTTTCCTTCCCCTCCCCACAACAGACACCCTGTGAGGTAGGTGGGACTGAGAGAGCTCTGACAGAACTGTCCTTGAGAGAACAACTCTGACAGAACTCTGGCTTGCCCAAGGTCATCCAGCAGCTGCAAGTGGAGGAGTGGGGAATCAAACCCGGTTCTCCGAGATTAGAGTCCGCGCACTTAACCACTACGCCAAACTGGCTCTGAACTCTTTCCTGCTGGGGATCGGTCAGGACAGAGTCGGAGGTCCGCTCACTGAGTCTGATGGGCCTGGTTGTTGCAACTCTACTTTTCTGGCCAAGGCAGGGGAGGGATGTGGATGGAGGCGGTGGGTGGGAGGGGGCTTCCGACCTTTTTGCAGTCTTCACACACCACGCACGCAGACCCCAGGCGGCCAAACTGCTCCCCGCACAGGATGCAGCGGTTCACTCCGTCGCCCGCCACGTTCCGGCGCATGTCATCCAGGCGGTTCATGAGACGCCTAAAGAGAGACGAGAAATGGCACCCCAAGGTTAGTGAGTGCTTGTTAGTTAATTAGGCTGCGTATCAGGAGGACTTTCCTGAGAGTCCGTTCAAACACAGTGTCCTTGCTGACGTGGTACAGTCCTCTCCTGGGACGTGGAAGAGGTGGCTCATGCGTAAGCACCTCAGCATCAGCATTGTGGGAACAGTCGGTGTCACAAGAGGGGGATGGGAAGCCGAGGTGCCAGTATGCATATCCACAACCCTGAAATTAAATGGTGTGAGCAGGAACACGGCACTGCACATCTCACCAGGCGGCTGGGCCCCACGGCCAACTGGCTCCTGCGCGCCAAGAATTGCCATCTGAATCCACGTAAAGAGAGGAAGAAATATGTCACGGCTATTCTAGGGCACACTGGCAGGGACCGTTTGCATAAATTAGCTCAGCAGTCCATACAGCGACACTATACGGCAGGCCAATATTGTTATTCCCACACTGCAGATTGGGGAGGGGGCTGAGTTAGGGTTAGGGGCTGTGAGCAGAGACAGAGAGAGTGACAGAGAGAGAGACAAAGAGCGCACAATTCATGGCAAAGTTCAAAGGCTCACTCTGGAATCCAATAAAGATTCAATGACAGGGAGAAAAGCAATTTTATAGCTCATTAGAGCAACACCAGGACACTGACACTGGCCAATCAACCCCTGCCATCCTTATGTTTTCTTAAGAAAAGGGCTGTGTAGTTTTGGCACATGTAGCTCGTTGTGCATACGTGTATGAGTGTGGGCACTTAAAAATAATTGTATTCAGTCTGAAACAATGGCCAAACAGACTGACCATCCAGTCTCGTAAACAAGAACATGCAATGGAGCTGGGTTCTTCAGAGCACGTGCAAGTGCCTGTCCCTTGCCTGAGTATTCACGTCAACCTCCACACTAAGAAGAAGAAGAAAAGTTGGATTTATACCCCACCTTTCACTCAGAGTTTCAGAGTGGCTTACAGAGTGGCCTTTCCTTTCCCCTCCCCACAACAGACACCCTGTGAGTCAGGTGGGGCTGAAAGAGCTCTGACAGAAACTGCTCTTTTTCAAGAACAGCTCTGAGAGTACTTGTGACTGACGCAGAGAATCCAACACCAAGAAGAAGAAGAAGAAGAAGAAGAAGAAGAAGAAGAAGAAGAAGAAGAAGAAGAAGAAGAAGAAGAAGAAGAAGAAGAAGAAGAAGAAGAAGAAGAAGAGGAGGAGGAGGAGGAGGAGGAGGAGGAGGAAGAGGAGGAAGAGGAGACTGGATTTATACCCCACCCTTCACTTGGAGTCTCAGAGCAGCTTACAAACTCCTTTCCCTTCCCCTCCCCACAACAGACACCCTGTGAGGGAGGTGGGGCTGAGAGAACTCTGACACAAACTGCTCTTTTTCAAGGACAGCTGTGCCAGAGCTTGTGACTGACCCAAGGTCACACCAGCAGCTGCAAGTGGAGGAGTGGGGAATCAAACCCGGTCCTCCCAGATTAGAGTCCGCGCTCCTAACCACTGCACCAAAATGCATTATTTATTCTGCTCCAAGGGAAGGGAGGGGGAGAGCGATTTCTCAGAGCTTTGAGCCCGCGGGAAATTTCAGGCCCTCCTGCCGTGCCTGACCCAAATCCGACAAAGGTGTTAGAACTGCGCAGGCAAGGGATGAAGGGGGAGCTCTGTTCTCACTGGAGTTTCCCCAAAGATCCATGTTCGTGTAACCCTCGGCCCCCACCCCGAACCCTTTTCCTGTATGAAGACTCAGTCTTCACAAGTATAGTAAAGGTAACGGTTCCCTTGCTCGAAAGCCAGTCGAATCCGACTCTAGGGATGCAGTGCTCATCTCCGTTTCAAAGCCGATGAGCCAGCGCTGTCCGAAGACGTTTCCGTGGTCATGTGGCCGGCACGACTAAACACCAAGGCGCATGGAACGCTGTGACCTTCCCACCGAAGGGGTACCTATTTATCTACTTGCAATGTCTTGCTTTCGAACTGCTAGGTTGGCAGGAGCTGGAACTAGAGAGGGGAGCTCACTCTGTCATGCAGCACTCGGGTCTCGAACTGCCGAACTACATACCTTCCACAGCCTGCAGTTCAGCGTCTTAACCACTTGAGCCACCGCAGCTCCCTTCACATACTTCACAAGTATAAGGGCTAGCAAATGAGGGATCCCTGGACCAGACAAATGGAACATCTCTGAGCATGCGCAGAAAGCAGAGATACACGCACTCACATCAGTCTTTACAAGCTGTGTGCAAGCAAAGCTGTGTCCCCCTTCCTGGCAGTCTTCAAGCAGCGGCTGGACAAACACTTGTCAGGAATGCTCTAGGCCAGTTCTGCACTGAGCAGGGGGTTGGACTAGATGATCTCTATGGAGCCTTCCAACTCTGTGATTCTAGGATTCTATGAAAGCATGAGGTTCTTTTGGAGCTTATCGCAGGTCATCCCACAAAGAAATCAGCAGTGGCGGATGAAACGCCCTGCCAAGGAACTAGCCCGCCATGGATGATCTTGCAACAAACCCGGGAAGGCATCTAGGTTGCCTTCTTGCCCGGAATTCATGGGATTCTTCGGCATGGCGTGCAGTGATTGCCACTCGCTTTGGCCGCTCTCGAAGGGGACTGGACCAAGAGGTCCCCAACATTTTTGAGCCTGTGCTCACCTTTGGAATTCTAACACGAGAGGGTGGACATCAGGGGTCATTTCCTGCGGGAGCGCACAGGAGTGGAGCTCCGGCAGTAAAGAGCCCAGGGGGTGGACACATGCAACAAGCCCTGCCCCCTGCTCCCAGCAGCCCTCAGTCAGAGCAAGAAGCAGCCAGGTAAGTTGCAGAGCCCCCCCCCCCGGCCCCCCAGTCCAAAACAGTCCACTGGCACCTTTAAGACCACATTTTATTCAGGTACAAGCTCTCCCTCCTCTGCAAGGACAGATCTGCACGTCCCGTCCCCCCCCCCAATAGCTAGCAATCCAAAAGAGTCCAGTGGAGCCTGAGCAGTGGGTGTTGCCTTCTGACACACTTCCGGTGAGGTCAGGGGGTGTGGCATATGCTAATGAATTATGCTAATGAGTTATGCTAATGAGATCCTGCACCTCTTTTTCTACGAAATGACCCCTGGTGGACACAACCTCAAAATGGCTGCGGCACACACACATGACCAGAGGAAGTCCCAGGGGAGGGGGAAAAGGGGTAATTTGGGAAATAGAGAAGAAAACTGACACAAGAGAAGAGAAGAGAAGAGAAGAGAAGAGAAGAGAAGAGAAGAGAAGAGAAGAGAAGAGAAGAGAAGAGAAGAGAAGAGAAGAGAAGAGAAGAGAAGAGATTGGATTTATACCCCGCCCTTCACTTGGAGTCTCAGAGCAGCTTACAAACTCTTCTCCCTTCCCCTCCCCACAACAGACACCCTGTGAGGTAGGTGGCTCTTGAGAGGACAGCTCTGAGAGAACTATGGCTTGCCCAAGGTCATCCAGCAGCTGCGAGTGGAGGAGTGGGGAATCAAACTCAGCTCTCCCAGAACCACTACACCACACTGGCTCTCTGCCACTGAAGCCACCATCTGCACAGCTACTTGGTTCTCCACTGGCCAACAGGGTTGCCAGGTCTGGGGTGGAAAATACCTGGAGACTTTGGGGGTGGCTCCGGGAGAGGGCGGGGTCTGGTGAGGGGAGGGGCCTCAGCATGATACAGTGCCCTATAGTCCACCCTTCGACGCAGCCATTTTCTCCAGGGGAGCTGCTCTCTATCAGCCGGAGATCAGTTGTAAAAGCGGGAGATCTCCAGGCCCCACCTGGAGGCTGGCAACCCTGGTGGCCAATCAGACGTGGCCACGCCCACTCTCTAAGAAACGTTTGGCGGGCACCAGGTAAGGTATCACAAGCACCACACTGGGGACCCCTGGACCAGACAAATCCATGATTAAATGCAGGGGTCATTTCCTACGGGAGCGCACAGGAGCGGCGCTCCAGCAGTAAAGAGCCCAGGGGGGCGGGCACATGCAACAAGCCCCGCCCCCTGCTCCCAGCAGTCCTCAGTCGGAGCAAGAAGCAGTCAGGAAAGTTGCAGAACCCCCACCCCCATCCCAAAACAGTCCAGTGGCACCTTTAAGACCAAGTTTTATTCAGGTACAAGCTCTCCCTCCTCTGCGAAGACAGATCTGCATGTTCCCTCCCCCCCCCACAATAGCTAGCAATCCAAAACAGTCCAGTGGAGCCTGAGCGGTGGGTGTTGCCTTCGGACACACTTCCGGTGATGTCAGGGTGTGTGGCATATGCAAATAAGTTATGCTAATAAATTATGCTAACGAGCTCCCACACCTCTTTTTCTACGAAATGACCCCTGATTAAATGGAACTTCTAAATAAGAGGCAGTGAAGGTGACAGCATTCCGTGCCCCTCAGCATTTAGTCATGCCGGCCACATGGCCACGGAGAAGTCTTCGGACAGCGCTGGCTCTTCGGCTTGGAAACGGAGATGAGCGCCGCCCCCTAGAGTTGGATTCGACTGGCTTTCGAGCAAGGGAAACCTTGACCCTTTACCTATATCTTCGAATGCCTCTGCTGGGGAAGCCTCCAGCTGTGGGCCTTTCAGGGACAGACATCGGGTCTGGCTTCTATGGATAATAGGAGGATACCGGACCATGAGAACCCCCACTGGCATAGCCCGCCAAGATCTTGCAGTCTTAGGGCCACGAGGAAGCCGACAGGCCTGGCCAGCGCTCTGTGCGAATGAAGGGGGATCACCCAACAAAACGCCCCGGAACACTATGCAGCAGCAGGCTTCTTGGCACCCTCTCAGAACCGGAGGAGAGAGGGAGTCTGGGGCATGGCTTCGGACTTCTTTGCCCCACCCTGTTGGCTAGCTGTAGCAGAATCCACAATGCAAGGCAAGCATCAGGTCCCAGGGCTGAACTCTGCCTTACACACAAGAGGGGACCCACGCCAGTACGGGATCAACGTAGCATCTCTGGGCGGGCAGCAGGCAATGCAGGGCTTTGGTGAGTGGGTGGGGCCAGGGGCGGAGCTTCCAGCACCGCGAGGAGGAGGAGAAGAAGAAGAAGAGGAGGAGGAGGAGGAGGAGGAGGAGGAGATTGGATTTATACCCAGCCCTTCACTACCCAGAGAAGTCTCAGAGCGGCTTACAAACTCCTTTTCCCTTCCCCTCCCCACAACAGACAGGTAGGTAGGTGGTAGGTGAGGCTGAGAGAGCTCTGACAGAAACGGCTCTGTTTCAAGAACAGCTCTTATCAGAACTACGGCTTGCCCAAGGTCATCCAGCAGGTGCAAGTGGAGGAGTGGGGGATCAAACCCGGTTCTCCCAGATTAGAGTCCGCGCACTTAACCACTACACCAAACTGGAGAGAAGCCATTTGCAGACGAGCCTCCCAGTTAGTTCTCTCACTGGTCCGCACCAGTGCTTCCTAAATCGATGAGCCAGGCCTAGTCCGTGCACAAATACAGCTGTGAGCATTTAACACCCATTCGTGGACGTGGCAGAAGCAAACGAGCCAGAACAAGCCCCACCACCACCATCCACCAAAGACTCCAACGCCAGGAAGCCAATGGTCCCCCCCCCCTCCGCCCCCAGCTTGTTGGTTTCCCGCTCCTCCTAGGAACAAAAAGTCACTGCTCCTTAAGTGCAGGCTGCTGCTACTTCTCCAAACCTTTCGCTTGCGAGAGTTTTTTCCGTGGTTAAATATTTATCACAGCTGCCCCAAGACGAAGGAAAGACCTGGCAGAACATAATGTGCATTTCAGGCAGCGTCCGGCCAACAGCAATGGAGCAAGAGAACAAACCCACTGCAGAATCTGAAACAGACACCTGTAGCCAGAGTAGGGGCCAGCGGTGCCATCTATAAGCACTGATAGTCCCCACTTCAAGACCATGGTCATTCAGAGCCAGTGTAGTGGGTTAAGGGTGTCATATCTGGGTGACCTTGGGCCAGTCACACACTCTCAGCCTAACCTACCTCACAGAGTTGTTGTGAAGATAAAATGAAGGAGAGGAGAACGATGTAAGCTGCTTTGGGCCCCCACTGGAGAAAATGGCAAAGTATAAATGAATTAAATAAATAAATACTTTTTAAAAAAACACACTTTAAGTCGGCAAGCCCAGCAAGGTGCTGGAAGGGTTGCTTTATAGATGGTATTTGTCAAGTCAGGAATTTGGGGTTCCACAGAGAGAAAATAATCCTTCTTCTTATGCATTATGCATGTCAGACACTCAGTTCCTATGTATTAAAATGCACATAAATTGGGTTCAGCAATTCAGCAGCACACCTGCAGAACTTCAGGTAAGTTGGGAGATGCTTATTGCCCATTCAGGTCTTTGAACCTATGGTTCCCAGGTTGGGAACTTCCTGAAGATTTGGAGTTAGCCCCTGGGGAGGTATTTGGAGCCCTGGCCAGGAGTTCTGAAGTTCGCAGAAATCCCAAGAAAATGATAGGCAAGATCCAATATTGATTACAAAGAGATTTTAATAAGTCATCAAACTTACAGAAAGAGCAGGCTAACTTCAATCCGCTGGGCCTTGAGCACACACGGAGCAAAGCTGGCCAGAACTCGAGATGAGATACACAGCTAAAACTAAACACCTTATACCCTAATTGCCGGCTACAAGTCAAGAATATCATCCTCCAAGCTACATCCCTACAAGACAAGTCGTATCTTGCACCTGGTACTCATGGGGAGAGGAAAACAAGTCAGGTTTCTAGATACAAACTCAGGAGAGTTTGAATGAAAACATTCTCTTGGGAGTGGCCTGCCAGCCATCCTCCCAAACAACCGGAGGTCAGGAACTAATAGAACTCCGAAACAGAGTTACACAGAGGGTGTAACAGGAGGGCAGGGTTTGAGAAAGGGAGAGAGTGAGGTATATTTATTTATTTATTTATTTATTTATTTGACTTATACCCCACACTCCCTGCAAAGCAGACTCAGGGCAGCTTACAAACTGTATAAAAACACTAAAACAAGAAGACTGATAAAATCAAAATACAATCCTAAATATAATAAATTATAACGTGCTAGTGCAACTAATATAATGATGGCCGATGTTTGCAGCAATCACAATATACAGACAGCCGGGCCGGGGTGCATCCGGCTGTTGGTGGTATAATACTATTGATACTGATGTCACTAATGATGTTGGTGTTGGGGCCAGGGGCCTCAGTCTAAGTGGAGCGGCTCCCTAATCAAAGGCCTGGTGGAAGAGCTCCGTCTTGCAGGCCATGCAGAACTGTAAAAGGTCTCGCAGGGCCCTGATGTCCTCCGGGAGCTCATTCCACCAGGACAGAGCCGCCACAGAGAAGGCCCTGGCCCTTGTCGCAGACAGCCTGGCTTCCTTGGGGCCCGGAAGGGCCAGACGGTTTTGGGACCCCGATCGTAGTGCTCTCTGGGGAACATGTGGGGAAAGGCGGTCTCTTAGGTAAGTAGGCCCCTGACCATATAGGGCAGTGGTGGCGAACCTATGGCACGGGTGCCAGAGGTGGCACTCAGAGCCCTCTCCGTGGGCACGCGTGCCATCGCCCCAGCCAGGCCCAGACCATCATTAAAGTGTCGAATTCTCGGCCAAATAATTTTAAGTAAATGAAAGCATTTGGGATTGCTTTCCTTACTTTGTTTGGATCATCTTAAGTTAACGTTTGAGTTGTTTTTTTCTAAAGTAAAACCTCAGTATTCAGGTTAAATTTCCGTGTTGGCACTTTGCGATAAATAAGTGGGTCTTGGGTCGCAGTTTGGGCACTCGGTCTCTAAAAGGTTCGCCATCACTGATATAGGGCTTTAAAGGTAAGAACTGAATCCAGTATGCTATAGGCAGCCAATGCAGTGCTTTTAGCGCAGGCTGGGTGTGCTCCCGCATAGGTAGGCCCAACAACGGCCTGGACGCTGCATTCTGTACTAACTGCCGCTTCCGGATTTGCCATACCATACACCCCCCAAAGCTGCCATTTTCTTCAGGCTCCAGAGATCAGTTCTAATTCTGGGAGAAGGCGACTGTAATGTGGAGGGATTTCCCCAGCGACTCAGCAGTGCCAGGAGAGTAAAAAAGAACCTCTTCCTTTTCATCAGCATTTGGGGCAGGAGAGTAAAATTAGATTCTTCCCTCTTAAATGCAAGATTCAATTTTATGGTCGCGGCGGGAGAGCAGACAAGCTCCGCTCGCAGCTGAGGCCAGCTGAGGGCCCTTGTTTGCTTTCAATTGAATTTCGCCATGTTGCTCTTTCGATTTGGGAAGGACGGGGCCATCCAGCTGGTTTTCGGCTTTTTCCCCCCTCTCTCTCTGCAAGGTCGAGTCACTCCTTCACTCTGCTCGGAAAGCAATTTGGACTGAAGACAGCAAATGCTTCAGCAGCCATTTGTTTTTAATGCTTCGTCTCTTGGCTTGGTAGCCAATAAAACTAGGAATTATCTCCTCTTACCCAGGATAATATTAGCCAGGATAAAAAATGGCAGGGATGCTCAGAAGCGCCCAATGCAGTCTCAGGAGTGGGAAGGAGGCGGAAACGGGCCTGCCCGAGGCAGGAATGGAAACTGCTCTTTCCTCCTCTCACCATACTTAATGAAACAATTAAATTATTGCAGCTTCATGTGCCTGGTAGGAAGCAAGAAAATGAAAAAGGGGGGGGGTGACAAAAACGAAATAAATGCAGCATGACTTAAAAACATTAAATATATATTGGCCCTTCTGAGAAGAATGTGCAAATCCTTTCTCATGGGACAAAGTTTGGGCTCACCACCAGCAGGCACAGGAGCGGAGCGCCAGCAGTAAGGAGCCCAGGGGGACGGGCACATGCAACAAGCCACGAGGAGCAAGTTGGGCCACGAGGAGCAAGAAGCAGCCAGGTAAGTTGCGGAGGGCCCCCACCACCAGCCTGCCTTCAGGTACAAGCTCTCCCTCCTCTGTGAGAGCAGATCTGTGCATTCCCCCCCCCATAGCTAGCAATCCAAAACAGTCCAGTGGCACCTTTAAGACCAAGTTCTATTGAGGTACAAGCTCTCCCTCCTCTGCGAGGGCAGATCTGCACATTCTCCCCCCCCCCCCAATAGCTAGCAATCCAAAACAGTCCAGTGGAGCCTGAGCGGTGGGTGCTGCCTTCTGACACACTTCTGGTGATGGCAGGGGCGTGGTATATGCAAATGAGTTATGCTAATGAGTTATGCTAATGAGTGTCTGCACCTCTTTTTCTACAAAATGACCCCTGACCACCAGTAAATGCTGATTGATTCTACAACAGGAATATTTGATTCAGCTTCTTCCTGGCTGCCGGCTGCCCTGGAACATCGGGGCC
Organism: Gekko japonicus; assembly: GCF_001447785.1. Taxonomy (NCBI): domain Eukaryota; kingdom Metazoa; phylum Chordata; class Lepidosauria; order Squamata; family Gekkonidae; genus Gekko; species Gekko japonicus. The sequence continues at coordinate 1,990,652 of NW_015167526.1, forward strand.
CATTGAGAACTGTCCCAAGCAGCTAAAGGGCCACTCTACTCTTGAAGTTATGTATTGAGCCTAAGGGCTCTTTTTGTAGCAGGAACTCCTTTGCATATTAGGCGACACGCCCCCTAATGTAGCCAATCCTCCAAGAGCTTACAGAGCTCTTTTTACAGGGGCTACTGTAAGCTCTTGGGGGATTGGCTAACTTAGGGGTGTGTTGCCTAATATGCAAAGGAGTTCCTGCTACAAAAAGTGCCCGGTGATTTAAATTTTAAATCATCCCTCAAGGAGTACCTGGAACTGGTTGAGCTTGTTACCCAAGAACAGTAGCTTACCAAGATCCTGGAGTAGACCAATAGAGAAGTAATGTAATGTAAATAGCCTATCCTTAGGAGTGTGTGTGTGGGGGGGGGGGGTGTTTGCATGCTTTATAAGCAGGACTCAGGCTGTGGCGTTTGTCTTGCAGCATTCCTGAAATAACTCAATAAAGTAGAGCTGTTTTGCGGCAATGTGTCCAGAACCCAGTATTTAACCCTTGACCACCAGCACGTTCTGAAGACAGAGTTGCTTGCCTCCAGGTGGGGCCTGGAGATCTCTCAAAACTACAGTGGATTCCCAGACAACAGAGATCAGTTCCCCTGCAGAAAATGGCGGCTTTCAGGGGTGGACTCCGTGGCATTATACCCCACCGAGGTCCCTCCCCAAGCTCCACCCCCAAATTGCCAAGGATTTCTCCAACCACAGTTGGCAACCCGAAGGCATTAAGCAGAAGCTCCTGGGCATCAGGTGACCCCAAAGTACCAATCCTAGGCCACCGCCTGGCATAAGGGATCTCAAGTGTGCCTGACCACTTGCTAGGCTCGCAAACCTGCCGGGAAAGAAGACGCCCCGGGGTTTTTGTTGGGGTTTCTGAGCCTACTGCTAGAAAAGCAACACCATTTCCTCCCACCCCTTTCTCTTTCCAGCCTTATGCCTCGTGCACTGGATCGTGCACTGGATCGTGCCTCCAGCCACAAAGCTGCCAGCAAGCAGCTGGGGCTCTGCCGGGGCTCTTCCTCCCCCTGTTCTACCTGGCAGCCCTGGACCTGAGCACTTCAGAGCCAGTTTGGTGCAGCGGTTAGGAGCGCGGAGTCTAATCTGGGAGAACCGGGTTTGATTCCCCACTCCTCCACTTGCAGCTGCTGGATGACCTTGGGCAAGCCATAGTTCTGATAAGAGCTGTCCTTGAAAAAGAGCAGTTTCTGTCAAGAGCCCTCTCAGCCCCACCCACCTCCCAGGGTGTCAGTTGTGGGGAGGGGAAGGGAAAGGAGTTTGCAAACTACTCCTTTAGGTAGTGAAGGGCGGGGTATAAATCCAATCTCTTCTCTTCTTCTCTTCAGGTCAAAGGGCATGGTTCCAAACCAAGCCACAGCACCAGTCATTTTAGGAATTAAACACAGTCTATCTCTGGTTAAGACGCTGAACTGCAGGCTGTGGAAGGTCAGTAGTTCAGCAGTTCAGGACCCGGGTGCCGCATGACGGAGTGAGCTCCCGTCTCTAGTTCCAGCTCCTGCCAACCTAGCACTTCGAAAGCAAGAAATTGCAAGTAGATAAATAGATACCGCTTCGGTGGGAAGGTAACAGCGTTCCGTGCACCTTGGTGTTTAGTCATGCCGGCCACATGACCATGGAAACGTCTTCGGACAGCGCTAGCTTTTCGGCTTTGGAACGGAGATGAGCACCGCAACCCTAGAGTCGGATTCGACTGGCTTTCAAGCAAGGGAGACCTTTACCTTTACCTTTATCCCCCCGTAGTGTTCAGGACCTAGAACAGGGTGTGATGCCACAGAGCCCCCTGAAGCAGCCGTTTTCTCCAGGGGGCCTGATCACAGCAGTCCGGAGTTAAACATGATTCCTGGAGATCTCCAGGCCCTACCTGGAGGCTGGCAACCCTAAAAATCTAATGGCATCCTAAAGACTGATTAGTTCTCCGGGCTTCATTAGCAAGAGACATCAGGCTGAATGCGCATGGGAAATGACTGTGGATCAACTCCACAGGGACCCACTGAAATGGGCGACGACAGTGCCTTCTGCCTGCCACCTGGGAATGTGGGCACAGCCTTTCCGGGAAGGTGCCACAAGACTCTTCCTTGTTCTGTGGCAGGAGACGGACACGGCGACCTCCCTGGAGTTTTCTTCCCATGCAGGGAATTCTCTTGCATGCACAAAGAACTTGTTTTTGCCTGGCACACGGAAGCCACAAATGCTGCTCACTCAGGAGGGAAACAGGCAGCTGGGAATCAAACGTGCCTCTGAGACAAAACGCTGCAGGTTCCGCGTCAAACGGCAGGGGCGGGAAAGGCTGGGGCTAGACTGCAAGGCGGCTGACCCCGGCCTCCTCACGAGAAGCCACTTCTCACCTGCTTCTCCCTGGTAGGAAATGGTGCAGTGCAGCAGCCGATGGCTGGGAAATAAGTCAAGCGGAGACTCCGCTCTCTCCTCCCGCTGAACTGAGCTCGGGAGGGAGGGGGAGCCGGGAACGCGTCTCCTCCCGAGGGGCCTTTGGCAAAAGGCAACACACTCCGCACTCACACACCACTGCCCCAGCCCTTGGCAAGGAGGCGGGTGGGGGGTGCCGCCTCTCTCTTTGACAGGAAGCTCTAGGGCCAGAGCCTTTTAATTTGTTCTGCTGTCAAATCACAGCTGACTTAGAATCACACAATCATAGAATGTTGGAGTCGGAAGGGACCTTGCAGGTCATCTAGTCCAACCCCCTGCACTCTGCAGGAGCAGAGCCGAAAGATAGCCCTACAACATACCCGAAAGATGGTCGTCCAGCGAAGGAGCATCCACCACCTCCCAAGGCAGACTGTTCCACTGCTCAACCACTCTTACAGTTAGGAAGTTTCTCCTGATATTTTGCCGGTATCAACTCCCTTGAAATTCCCACCCATTAAACCTAGTCTTGCAATCCGGAGCAAGAGAGAACAGATCCGCTCCATCTTCTACATGACAGCCCTTCCGATATTTGAAGACTGCAATCATGTCCCCTCTAAGCCTTCTCTTTCCCAGGCGAAACAGACCCAACTCTTTCAGCCTTTCCTCATAAGACTTGGATTCCAACCCTCTCACCCTCCTAGTCGCCCTCTTCTGGACACGCTCGAGCTTGTCAACATCCTTCCTAAAATGTGGTGCCCAAAACTGGACACAGGACTCCAGGTGAGGCCTGACCACAGCAGAACAAAGCGGAACTACCACCTCCCGTGATCTGGACACAAGGCTTCTGTGAATGCATCCTAAGACTTATGGCGACCCTAAAGGGGTTTTCATGGCAAGAGACATTCAGAGGGGGTTGGCCGTGGCCTGCCTCCGTGTCGCGACCCTGGGCTTCCTTGGCGGTCTCCCATCCAAACACTAGCCAGGGCTGACCCTGCTTAGTTTCTGAGATCTGGTGACATCTGGCAAGCCTGGACTATCCAGGTCAGGGCACAGACGGAGCTACAGAGCAGCAGCCTCCAGCCCAGAGGGTCCCACATGTTCCAGATGCTTGTCCATTGAGGGGCTGACACTGCCTGCTGGAACTGATGGGAGAGAGACCTGGGGTATCACAGGTCACTGAAGAAGAGAAGGAGAAGAGATTGGATGTATACCCCATGGCCCTTCACTACCCAAAGATGTCTCAGAGTGGCTGTGAGGTAGGTGGGGCTGAGAGAGCTCTTTCCAGAACTGTCCTTGAGAGAACAGCTCTGAAAGAACTTGCAACTGACCCAAGGTCACACCAGCAGCTGCAAGTGGAGGAGTGGGGAATCAAACCCGGTTCTCCCAGATTAGAGTCCACGCATTTAACCACGACACCAAACTGGCATTGAGGCTGCGGTGACTCTCTCTCTCAGCCCGGAAGGTCTCGGGAGATCTCAACATCTACGAGAAAAACCAAGACTCCTAATTCTCTGAATGGCCCTCGGCACTTGTCGAGAGCTGTCCTACACTTTACTGCCACCACTGCTGGCAAATAAACGTTTTTCAGGTGGGATGACGGGTCTGTTCTGAAGGCATTTACTGGCCGGTTTCTCGGTTTCACTGCTCCTGGCTGCATCATTTTATGCATCAATTTCCCCCCCTGGCTGCTAACAGAGTTGCCGCTGCTGACATTTGCTTGAACAGACTCTCTACCCCATTGTGTCGATTTCACACCTTTCGAAAGCATCAAACCGTGTTTGGAGTGCTTTTTCAAGTCGACAAATCCAACCGGTAACATTAAAAATATCATAAATCTGGCTTTTCCCCGATGCATCGATGGCATTTAAACGTAGTAGTCACACATACTACCAAAAGCTCAGCCACGGACACTGAAGGACCCCCACGGAACTCACAACAGACCAGGCACAGAGTAGGAGGGAAGTCCCAGGAGCATCACACCGGAACCAAAAGAGCCTCAAAAAGAACTTGGAAAGGAGGCCCTTTGCTCTTAGCCTCGCCAGTTCATGTGTGGCCTCAGGGGTCATTTCCTGCAGGAGCGCACAGGAGCAGAACTCCGGCAGTAAGGAGCCCAGGGGGCAGGCACATGCAACAAGCCCCACCCCCTGCTCCCAACAGCCCTCAGTTGGGCAATGAGGAGCAAGAAGCAGCCAGGTAAGTTGCAGAGCCCCCCCCCCCGGGCCTGTCTTCAGGTACAAGCTCTCCCTCCCCTGTGAGAACAGATCTGCACGTCCCCCCCCCACTAGCTAGCAATCGAAAACAGTCCAGTGGAGCCTGAGCGGTGGGTGTTGCCTTCTGACCCACTTCCGGTGATGTCAGGGGGTGTGGCCTATGCAAATAAGTTATGCCAATGAGCTCCTGCACCTCTTTTTCTAAGAAATGACCCCTGGGCCTCACGAATTACAGCTCCCAGTCATCAGCCCACCAATCCCTTCCGCCGGCTCCCGCTACACAAGAGGAGACCACGACAGGTGCCTCAATTGTGTCTGCTCCATTGACACTGGACAGCTCTCGTTTTCTTTCTGACCCTGTTTTATCCATATTTGGAGGACGGTTTCTGAAATTCTGCTGCGCACGCGTAAAGATAAACTACCGCTGCATGGGTCCCCTTCCACTCCTCCAGCACCGTCCAGAGAAGAATGCCTGGATCTGTCCCACAAATAAATCCATAGTGTGCAATGAAGCATTCCATTTATGTTTTCTAAGGACATTAGTAGGGTCTAACATGCCTTGGTCCGCAGTTTCCAGGATAGGGCAGGTGGGGTGCTGCCGAATAAAAGAAGCTCTGGATACTGGGCCACCAGAACTGCAGCAGGTGTTCCCTCTGGGGCCCATCCCACACTCTTGAGACCCAACCCAAACACGTGGCAAAAATCACATGGCCTCCAAGGGCCTCCAGGGTAACCAGGGTCTCTGAATCGTCCTCCCCTAGCCCCCCCACAGACACACACACACTTGGAGGAAGGACTGCATAAAAATGCATAGATCCGGGGTGGCTGGACTGTGGCTTCGGAGTAGGGTTACCAAGTACCTACCTTTGAATCGGCGGGGGACACATGGTTCCCGGCTGGAACATCCCTCGGTGGAACACCTCTCCGCTGCACCATGCCGTCGCCCAGATGAGAAGCCAGCACGCTGGGCCTGTAGCTGGGCGACGCTCTGGCAATGGAGCTGGAAACTCGATGGTACCATCGAGTTTCCAGCTCCATTGCCAGAGCGTCGCCCAGCTACGTGCCCAGCGTGCTGGCGTCAGGTCTGGGTGACGGCATGGTGCGGCATGTTGGTTTTCTGCGTGGGAATGTACCTGACAAGACTAATGTGTCCCCCGCCGATTTGAGGTCAGTACTTCGGAAGCCTACTTGGGAGCCACATGTGGCTCTTTCACACATATTGCGCGGCTCCCGGCAGGCCGGCTGGGGAAGCGAAGGGGAGGCATGCCTCCCCTCCCCGATCGGTCTTCCCTTCCCCAGCCAGTGTCCCTGGGTAGGCTTGAAGTGGGGGGGGGGGCAGAGAAGGAAAGCCACTTTAACGTCAAGTTGCTGGCACTTTACTATTGCTAGCACTTTACTATTGCTACTGCTGCTATTGCTGCCGCTAGCACTTTATGATCGCTAGCGCCAGTTTGGTGTAGTGGTTAAGTGTGCGGACTCTAATCTGGGAGAACCGGGTTTGATTCCCCACTCCTCCACTTGCACCTGGCTGAATGACCTTGGGCAAGCCATTACTCTGGCACAGCTGTTCTTGAAAAAGGGCAGTTTCTGTCAAGAGTTCTCTCAGCCCCACCTACCTCACAGGGTGTCTGTTGTGGGGAGGGGAAGAGCAAATGAGATTGTAAGCCGATCTGAGACACCTTTGGGTAGTGAAGGGCGGGGTATAAATCCAATCTCTTCTCTTCTCTTCTTCTTCTCTTTACGATGTTTTTAACATTGCATGTATACTAATTTATGTGATTTTACATATTGTATCGTTTGAATTTTACTCTGCTGTAAGCCGCCCTGAGCCAGGAGGGCGGGGTAAAAACCTAATAAATAAATAAATGTAAATGCATTCTCAAAGCACCCACACACACACCTACAAATATCACTGGATCAATAAATATCATTATCAATATCTGTTCTTAAACCCATTTGTTTTTATTTTTGGCAGTCTCACTTAATGTTAATAACAAGCACATCTGCATATTTTTCAAAACCCTGTGTGTAATATTTGTTCATATCTTGCGGCTCTCAAACATCTGGTGTTTACTCTGTGTGGCTCTTATGTTAAGCAAGTTCGGCCACCCCCGGCATAGATCGTTAAAGGCGAGAACCCATCTTTTCAAGAAGTGAAACTGCCATCTAGTGAGTCGGCCCACTGGTCTATCGAAGTCTACACTGACCAGCAAAGACTCTCAAGGGTCTCCGGTGGAGGTGTTTCACATCACCTGCTACCTGATCCTTTTAGCCGGCAATGCCAGGGACCGTACCTGGGACCTTCTGCATTCCAAGCAGATGCTCTGCCACTGAGCCACAGCCCTTCCCCGTGTTCTTTCTTTCTTTCCAAGGTAACAGCAATGCTCAAGGGGGGATTTTTTATTCAGCCACACCAGGAAGGGCTACATCCCTTCTCTTCCCCCACCCCTGCCCCCTCCACACAGGGCCGGCTCGAGGTGTTTCTGTGCCCTAGGCGAGGCTGCCTTGTGGCGCAGATGCCAACCTCCCGGTGGGGCCTGGAGACCTGGAGACCTCTGGAGCCAGCCACCCTTTTGCTGCCGCCACCACAGCCTCTTCCCCCCCCCGCCGCCACCAAAGGGGGGGAGAGGGGAGGCACATCCAGGGCCCGGCGCTCTAGGCGAATGCCTAGTTCGCCTAGTGGGTGAGCCGGCCCTGCTTCCACATGAGCTATTAACTTCCTAATCACCCTGGAGGGATACCATGATGGACCTTCCCAGAGTCCATTCAACCCCTGAGACATAGCTGGGATTGGATGGGTTGCATGAAAAGCCCTTAAAAAAGGGATTCATGCACACTGCACCCCGGGTCCCGATTCTCTCCCACAGTCCCCAGGCCTTCAAGGGCCTCTTCTCACCCAATGCGTTCCTGCTCCATCTCCTCCATCTTCTCCGCTCGAGCAATGACCCGGTTGATGATCTCCTTCTCCTCGTCCGTCAGCTCGTCATTCTTCCGCGCACGCTCTGGCGGGTTCCCGTGGACCGACCAATTGCCAGAGGCCCTGCAAAGCACACAAAGATGAGTTGGGAGTATGGAAGGCGGACACTAAATTGAATCCTGTGGATAAGAACGGCTAAAGGTGGTGTCCTGCCCCACCATTGGCAGTACAGTCTTCAAAGGGAAGGAATGCACAGCCAAGTCCTCAAAGGGAATGCTCCTTCCGCTTGCGGTCCAAAACAGTCCAGTGGCACCTTTAAGACCAAGTTTTATTCAGATACAAGCTCTCCCTCCTCTGCGAGGGCAGATCTGCACATTCCCCCCCCCCCAACAGCTAGCAATCCAAAACAGTCCAGTGGAAACTGAGCGGTGGGTGTTGCCTTCTTCTGACACACTTCCGGTGATGTCAGGGGGTGTGGCATAAGCAAATGAGTTATGCTAATGAGTTGTGCTAATGAGCTCCTGAACCTCTTTTTCTACTAAATGACCCCTGGTCACACCTGAAGCTGATATTCAAAGGTATGCTGCCTCTGAACATGGACATTCCATCTTGTCAACCTGGCTAATCGCCATTGATGGAACCTCTTCCATGAACTTGTCTAATCCACTTTTAAAGGCAAATTTAAGAACATATATAAAACCAGGGCTATTTTTGGGCAGGAAT
>NW_015167526.1:1998930-2029169 GCF_001447785.1 Gekko japonicus
CAGGAATGCACAGGAACAGAGTTCCGGCTGGCTTCAGAGTTGGCCACGCCCACTACAGCCAAAACCTCTCCGTGCGTGGCTACAGAGGGGAAGGCCTGCAGAGTGACACACACACCCCGGCGACTCTGAGGCGGGCGGGCCGGGGGGGCCCTGGAAGGATCGGGAAGGCATTTAAATGCCTCCCCGTGCCTTCCCCGGCCTGTCCAAGGGTCGGCTTGCCTGGGAAAGCCAAGGGAAGACATGGGTGTGTGACCTAATATGCTAACGAGCTATCCTGGGTGTGGCCTAATATGCTAATGAGTTTCTGGTGTTGGGTGTGGCCTATTATGCTAATGAGTTCCTGCTGGGCTTTTTCTACAAAAAAAAGCCCTGTATAAAACACTTCTGGGGAACCACCACATTTGGCGCCCCATCCTCTACGCACCAAACTGAAAACCCAGCAATTAAGTATTGCTTGTCACAAGTCCATGTTTCCCAGACTTCTGGGAGCTAAGGACCATCGGAGAAGGGTCTAATTCAGTCCCTCGCCTGAAAAAGACTGAGTTCAGATTGCACAAAAGGGAGTGTGACTCAGAGGAGCCCACCCGCTGTGATTCTGCATGAGTCACTGTTCTGAGCTGGCCTCCGTGGAAGGCAGTTCCATTAAGAGCGGTCTCTGCTTCCGGACAACGACCCGGATTCAAATTTGGACTCTTCCACGAGTCTCTCTGGACGACCTTGGGCCCGTCTCACACGCATATATACTCAACCCAACCTACCTCACAGAGCTGTTGTAAAGAGAAAAGGGGGAGGCCCATGTATGCCACCCTGAGCAAACTAGGCAGTAAAAACTGTATCTGCTGGGTTCTGCCAATGAAGGGTCAAAAGCAGGGGTCATTTCGTAGAAAAAGAGGTGCAGGAGCTCATTAGCGTAACTCATTTGCATATGCCACTCCCCCTGACAACACCGAAAGTGTGTCAGAAGGCAACACCCACCGCTCAGTTTGAATTTTGGCATCGTGTGTCCAAGGCAAAGTCCCCAGCAATGCCAGTCACACACCCCTCAAAAGAAGGGCATCGCAATTGCCAGAAAAAACAGAACATACCGGTCCAGTTTTCTAGGGTTGCCAGTCTCTATGGGGTGCCTGGAGATCTCTGGGACTTACAACTGATCTCTGGACAACAGACGTCAATCCCCCTGGAGAAAATGGTTGTATCCCACCCATTTCCCCCCCCCCCCCCCAAACCTCACACTCCTCAGGCTCCACCTCCACAATCTCCAGAAACTTCCCAATGCAGATTTGGCACCCCTACAGTTTGCACAGGATGGGCCGGATCCAGCCCGCTTCTCGGCTGATGCAAAAGGACAAAGGGGCCTCTTCTGACCACCCAACCAGGCTTTGCTGGGGATCTTGAGCAATGCTCCCTCTAAGCTGTAGAGTCTCGTGAGCAAAAATTCTACTTTGTGAGCTACCGGCATTAAAATTGTGAGCGGGCGATTTGGCTACTGCATCAATTAGTTTGCTCTGGAGCCCTCCTTCCTGAGCGAAGACAAAAATCTGTGAGCTGGAGGCTAAAAAACTGTGAGCTGGCTCACACTAACTCAGCTTAGAGGGAACACTGAGCCCTGCATGGGCAGACGGCACAAAGGACACCATCTGTAGCTGTAAAGTACTGGGTTCTAGACTCCTTGCAGTGATCAGCTCTAGTTTATTCAGTGATTTCAGCAAACTACATGACTGAAAACCTGGCCTTGCAGCCCTGTTTATAAAGCCTGCAGAGACCACCCCCCAGCACACCCCACCACCAACAATTGGCTATTTACATTACAACCACTACACTATAGGTCCATTCCAGGATCCTGGCCAGTCTATTGTTCTGGTGGAACAAGCTCAGCCAGTGTACACCACACCCAACACACACCCACTCCCAGTGATAGGCTATTTACATTACACTGCTTGTCTATAGGTTAGTGATGTAAATGTTAGTACCACGAGTGTTAGTATCACAATATACTTGTAGAGTTCCTGTTTATCTTCCATGTTTATATGATACTGTGTTAATTGTTATTTATATTTATTTATTTATTTATACTTCATACAGAACAGTAGCGTTTGGGGGCGGAGCCTGGGGAGGCTGGGGTTTGGGAGGGGAGTAGGGATGCCAGCCTCCAGGTGGGACCTGGGGATGAGCCAGAATTCCAGTTCCCCTTGGAGAAGATGCGTGCTTCAAAGGGCGGTTCAAAGGGGGGTGGCCGGGGGGGGGGGGACAGGACAACTTTCATGGGAACTGACCTCTGCAATACGGAGATTGCTTGTAATCTGGGGAGATCTCAGGCCCACCTGGAAGTAGGCGACTCTACGTAGGGTTTTGTGGTTGTTTTTTTTTAAACCCGAAGGGATATTTTTATTTTGCATTAACTACAAACTACAAAGAAAATTAGGGAGGGAAACTATAACTAGGGATAAAGGAAAGATAACCACACTAAACTAAAAACCCAAGAGGAGGAGATGTTATTTCTGTTGATGTAAATGTTAGTACCACGAGTGTTAGTATCACAATATACTTGTAGAGTTCCTGTTTATCTTCCATGTTTATATGATACTGTGTTAATTGTTATTTATATTTATTTATTTATTTATACTTTCAATTTGTACCCCACTCAACCCCAAAGGGCTCTGAGCGGCTTACACGGTGCATGGTGCAGAGACCTATGCAGAAACCCTATGGCCACAGTGCGTCTGGGGTGGGGGGAGCCCTACCAGGTACCCTCCCGGCTCCGATCGTTCATTTATCCGGCGAGTGGGTGACTTCTTCCAGTTCTCTCCGGTGCCTCTTCCGCAGCCTCCGCTGTTCTTTCGGCTCTCTGGCGACTCCTCTCAGGGGCTGTTGGTTATGGACCCTGGTGCGCAGCTGCAGTGGGCGTCACAACGTCCCTGCAGCTCCGGACGTCCTCCTGCTGGCCACGTCATCAGCTGCCGAGCCAACCGCCTCCTTGGGATGTCGCTGCCTCTCTTCATCTCCTCCGTGCTGACCGCCGCCGTGTCGCCGCCGCTTCTCGATTCCTCGCTCAGCTGGAGCCCAATTTCCTACAGACAGGTACCCATTTACCTAATTGCCCCGAGGGGCTTTCGGACTGCTGGGTTGGCAGGAGCTGGGGCAAAGGGTCGGGAGCTCACCCCGACCACGGTGGTATTCGAACCGCTGTTACAGCTGTTCGAGATGACTATTTCTACAGGCATTTAACTGCCTGTGCCACCGCCCCCTTATGAGAAAACTTTCTGATCATCTTCGTGTTCTTCGCTTCAAAAGGCCAGTTTCCGAGTCCTTCCGCCTTTACTTCGGCTTTCGACTCTACGTAGGGTTGTTGCCAACTGTGGGTTGAGAAATTCCTGGATGTTTTGGAGGGTGGCGACTGCGGAGGGTGGTTTTGGGGTGGAGAGGGACTTTGGCAATGCTCCCTCTAAGCTGTGGGGTCTTGTGAGCAAAAATTCAACTTTGTGAGCGACTGGCATGAAAAAGTTGTGAGCGGGCGGTTTGGCTGCTGCATAACTTAGTTTGCTCTGGAGCCGTCCTTCCCGAGCGAAGAGAAAAATGGGTGAGCCGGAGGCTAAAGAACTGTGAGCTGGCTCGCGCTAACTCGGCTTAGAGGGAACACTGGACTCTGGCAGGGCGTGATGCATTAGACTCCACCTCCCAAAGCAGCCATTTTCTCCAGGGGAACTGGTCTCTGTCGTCTGGAGAACAGCCGTCGTTCCAGGAGATCTCCAGGCCCCACCTGGAGGTTGGCAACCCTACAATTGGAGCACTGGCGCTCAGCGGAGCAGGAGCCTGAGGACTCGGAACCCTCCTCACGTCCCCTTTGCCTGTAAAAAACCCTCCGCTGCAGCCTTCCATGGTCGGCTGCTTCCCTTCCATTGGCCACCGTTGCCTGTATTAACTCAGCTCCCGCCACTGCCAACCTCCGTCCGTCTCCGCACGGCCCTCGCAAGGGAGACAGCTGCTGCCACAAACGACTTAATACAGCAAGAGACAAGAGCGATGCCGCTTGGCAGGGGAGGCGGGAGGGAAGCGGCAGGATCTTGGAACGCAACCCGGCCCTCCTGGCTCACGGAGCACGCGGCAGGGACTGGTCGGGAAGGCGGCTTCGCCCGTTATGAAATGGCAGACACATACACCCCCGGTTTGCCTCAATGCGTGCCAAGCCCAACTATCTGCATGGAGCCCGGGCATCCGACATGGGATTTCTCTCAACCAGGCTCCCTGTATTTAGGCATATGCTCCCAAAAATCTAAATCTTCTATGGGAAGACATTGGGGGTGCTCCGGCCAGCTTTTTCACTGAATCAGGCCCGGTGCCCCTCCCTGCTACGAGAGTTCCCAAAGCATTATGGAGGAAGGCATGTATTAAACACTACGCATTGCAGTGAACAGCTCTACTTTATTAAGGGATTTCAGGAACGAGACTGAAGACTCCAGGGCAACAGCCCTGTTTAAATAGCATGCAAAAAAACCAGGGGTCATTTCCTGTGGGAGCGCACAGGAGCGGAGCTCCGGCAGCAAGGAACCCAAGGGGTGGGCACACGCAGCAAGCCCCGCCCCCTGCTCCCAGCAGCACTCAGTCAGGCCACAAGGAGCAAGAAGTAACCAGGTAAGTTGCAGAGCCCCCCCCCCTTCAGGTACAAGCTCTCCCTGGCTTGTCGAGATCTCTATGGCGTGAAGGGGCTGGTGGTGAGGATACAAAGTCAACAGTTGAGTTTTAGGAAAGGGACCTGAGCCAAGCGGGTTGCTATCATCATGCCAAGCAGTTTGAGGTACACGTAACAATAATACACAGGGGTCATTTCCTGCAGGAGCGCACAGGAGCGGAGCTCCAGCAGTAAAGAGCCCAGGGGGCGGGCACATGCAACAAGCCCCACCCCCTGCTCCCAACAGCCCTCAGTCAGAGCAAGAAGCGGCCAGGTAAGTTGCAGAGCTCCCCTCTGCCCCCTGATCCAAAACAGTCCAGTGGCACCTTTAAGACCAAGTTTTATTCAGGTACAAGCTCTCCCTCCTCTGTGAGGGAAGATCTGTGCGTTCCCCCCCACCCAATAGCTAGCAATCCAAAACAGTCCAGTGGAGCCTGAGTGGTGGGTGTGGCCTTCTGACACACTTCCAGTGATGTCAGGGGGCGTGGCATATGCAAATAAGTTATGCTAATGAGCTCCTGCACCTCTTTTTCTACGAAATGACCCCTGCAAAAAACCACACCCAACTCCCTATGATAGGCTATTTACATAACATTAGTTCCTCATTGGTCACCTCCAGAGTCCTGGTGGGCTATTGTTCTAGAGCTTCAAGCTCAGTCTGTCTCTGGTAGATAGTCCTGGAATGTTCCAGATGTAATACATAACAGTGTGAGCAGTGAGTCAAGGGCTGCCCTGTCTCTCTCTCTCTCAACCATGGCCACCTGGCAAGAAGGGGGTGAGAAAAGTGGCCTACCTCGCAGGGGTGATTGGAAAGACTGCAGAGGTAATGTATTTAGCTGGGCCGCCATGCTGCTCTGAAGCAACAGAACAAAGTTTGAGTCCAGTGGCACCTTTAAGACCAACAAAGTTTAATTCTGGGAAAGCTTATACCCAGAATTACACATTGCTGGTCTGAAAGGTGCCACTGGACTCCAGCTTTACTCTAGAGGTAATCATGTTCATGTTCCAAAAAAGCATTCTACAAATCATCAAGTCCTGGAGTTGGGAAAGGCCCTTGGGGCCATCCAGTCCAACCGTCCATTCAGCACCAGAGACTGAAACCTAGAGCATCCCCCACAGATAACTGATCGGCCTTGGCTTCGAGACCTCCAGTCTCAGCCACCACCATCTCCTTAAGTGGTTGGTTTAATTGTCAATCTGCTCTCACCATTAGGGAGTTTCTCCTGCTGTTCAAAGTCTCCTTCCTGTGACTTCAGTCTGTTTGCAGAGCAGCAGAGAACAAGGTCATCAGAAAAGCCCTGCTGGATCAGACCCATAGTCCATCTGGTCCAGCATCCTGTCTCACACAGTGGCCAATAACAGGGCATAGAGGCTGAGGCCTTCCCCTGATAAGAACATCGGAAGACCCCTGCTGGACCAGACCAATGGAGGCCCATCTAGTTCAGCCTCCTGTCTCACACAGGGGCCAACCAGTTCCTCTGGAGGGCCAATGACAGGGCATAGAGGCCAAGGGAAGAACATCAGAAGAGCCCTGCCGGATCAGACCAGGGGTCCATCTAGTCCAGCATCTTGTCTCACAAAGTGGCCAACCAGTTCCTCTGCAGGGCCAACAACAGGGCATAGAGGCCGAGGCCTTCCCCTGAGAAGAACACCAGAAGAGCCCTGCTGGATCAGACCAGTGGTCCATCTAGTCCAGCATCCTGCCTCACACAGTGGCCAACCAGTTCCCTTGGAGGGTCAACAACAGGGCACAGAAGCCGAGGCCTTCCCCCAAGAAGAACATCAGAAGAGCCCTGCTGGATCAGACCAGTGGTCCATCTAGTACAGCATCCTGCCTCACACAGTGGCCAACCAGTTCCTCTGGAGGGCCAATGACAGGGCATAGAGGCCAAGGCCTTCCCCTGAGAAGAACATCACTGGATCACAGTGGTCCATCTAGTCCAGCATCCTGCCTCACACAGGGTCCAAACATTTCCTCTAGACAGCCAACCACAGGGGATAGAAGCCAAGGCCTTCCCCTGAAGTTGCCACCTGGGACTGGGACGCATAGGTTTACTGTCTCTGGAAGTGGAGGTCCCCTTTATCCCCCGTGACTAGTAGCCACTGAGAGACCTCTTCTCCTTTGTCTAATCCCCTTTTAAAGCCATCTCTGCCTGCGGCCATCACTACATCCTCTGGCAGCAGATTTCACACTGTAATCATTCACTGTGTAAGGAAGTATTTCCTTTTGTCTGTCCAGAATCTACTACCCATCAACTTCATCGGGTGCCCCTGAGTCATAGTATTGTAGTAGAGGAAGTTCTCTCTGTCCTCTCTCTCTATTCTATGCATAGTTTTATAGACGTCTCCCACTAGTTGTCTTCTTTTTAAACGGAAAAGTCCCAGACTCTTCAGCAACCCCTAGACGGGGACATAAGAACATAAGAACATAAGAGATGCCAATGTTGGATCAGGCCAAAGGCCCATCCAGTCCAGTAGCCAGAAATACCAGGTGCCATCAGGAGGTCCACCAGTGGGGCCAGGACATTAGAAGACTCCAAGTGAAGCCTGCCTAGAGTGGAACTGTTGCCATGACGAGTCCTATTTTCCCTGATGTGAAGCATGTTTGCATTAATTCTCTGCCTTTGCTTGGTTTTGTGTTCCCTCCCTTCTCCATCAGTGTGGTGCACTGGTTAGGCCAGGGGTCTCCAACATGGTGCCCATCGGCACCATGATGTCCACTGAGAGCCAGTTTGGTGTGGTGGTGAAGTGCGCGGACTCTAATCTGGGAGAGCCGGGTTTGATTCCCCACTCCTCCACTTGCACCTGCTGGGTGACCTTGGGCAAGCCATAGTTCTGTCAAGAGCTGTTCTTGAAAAAGAGCCATTTCTGCCAGAGCTCTCTCAGCCCACCTACCTCACAGGGTGTCTGTTGTGGGGAGGGGAAGGGAAAAGGAGTTTGTAAGCCGTGCTGCGGTGGCTCAAGTGGTTAAGACGCTGAACTGCAGGCTGTGGAAGGCCGGTAGTTCAGCAGTTCGAGACCCGAGTGTGCCGCATGACGGAGTGAGCTCCCGTCTCTAGTTCCAGCTCCTGCCAACCTAGCAGTTCGAAAGCAAGAAATTGCAAGTAGATAAATAGGTACTGCTTCGGTGGGAAGGGAACAGCGTTCCGTGCGCCTTGGTGTTTAGTCATGCCGGCCACATGACCACGGAAACGTCTTCGGACAGCGCTGGCTCTTCGGCTTTGAAACGGAGATGAGCACCGCAACCCTAGAGTCGGACTCGACTGGCTTTCAAGCAAGGGAACCTTTACATTTACCTTTTAAGCTGCTCTGGGACACCTTTGGGTAGTGAAGGGCGGGGTATAAATCCAATCTCTTCTTCTTCTTCTCTTCACTGATATTTCACCTGGTTCTATCACCAGGTGACCTTTCTAGTTGCGATTAACGTCCAAACAGCTGCCGCTGCCCCCTCCACCTGACACAATAAATGTGCTTTCCAGACAACGGTACGACACTGCAGGACTGCAAGGCAGGCGGAGATCCCCAGTGTTGAGCCCTTGCCGCTTGCCTTTTCCGCATTCTCTCTCTCTCCCCAATGTGTCGCCAGACAAGAAAAAAAGGGCTCGCGCTCCAAACAACAAAAGTGCAAAATTACTATTATCGCCAGCTCCTTTTAATAATCCATTCCACCTCTCGGGAAATTAGCAACAGCTTTGCTGCCAGCGCGGGAAGGACAAAAGCGCCGGCTTGTTTTCCTTCCGATGGCAGCCTATATTTTGCTAAATAGAACGTGAATTAGCTCGGTGGTGCAGCCTCTCCGACGTCTAGGAAATGCAGGCAAAGAAAAGGGTTCCGCGGCTGTTGACGTGAGTCGGAATGCGGAAGGTGGGCCGGCGGCAGAAAGGTGAATTCATGGCCTGCGGGGAGGCAATTCCTGTCACCACCGTCAAGATTCAAGAGCAGATCCTGGTCTTTATGAAACAGGGGAAAAAACTTCTAGCAGGAGTCCCCATGTGCCCACTGACACATTTCCTGGCACCTGCCAAGTGTGACACTCTTCTAAGTCCACTGAGATCAATGGACTTAGAAAATCAATGGGTTTAGAAAGGTGTCAGTTTGCCTTGGACCGCACCACCGTCCATTCAGAAACCTGGCTTAAGAAAGCCTCGAAGGAAAACAAGACTGGCCGGCTCAGAATTGAATTTTAAACTGTCAGCAAGGGAGATCAGCCCTAAAATTGGTCTCTGCTTGTTCAGAGTGGGGATGACACTTGCAAGGGAGGTGGTGAGCTCCTCCTCACTGGCAATCTTCAAGCAACGGCTGGACGAACCCTTGTCGGGGATGCTCTAGGCCGGGGGTGTCAAACATGTGGCCCGGGGGCTGGATTAGGCCCCGCCGGGAGGGCTTCTATCAGGCCCACAGTGGAATTGGCTTTCTTCTGCTTCTTCTTCCAGTTCTGCTGCTGCTGCGTCATCGTAGCTTTGCAGCTTACAGAGACACACCTGAACAGCCTACTCAAGACTGCAACAGCACAGACATTTTGATGCAATCATTCAGAGCAAGAGGTGTCCGTTATCAGACACTGTTAAATAAACGAAACATTGCAAGAGTGCTAATGTTTTAAGCATGTTTTTATTGTAAGTTAAAAAAAATCCTTTGTGTTTGTGTCCTTTATAAAGTTTCTATCTCCGCTCCCTGGCGTTACATTTTATGACACATGTGGCCCGGCCCAACAAGGGCTCATTTATGTCAGATCCGGCCCTCATAACAAATGAGTTCGGCACCCCTGCTCTAGGCTGATCCTGCATTGAGCAGGGGTGGGACTAAATGGCCTGTATATGGCCCCTTCCAACTGTGATTCTACGATCCTAAGTCGGCAGGCGCACCCCCTCTGCTCCACTGCAGAGACACCCCAAAGCTCTGGAGTCCCCACTATCAAAGCCACGGTGGCTAATTAATAGGGAATGGCACGCCTGATCCACTCCACCGGTCCGGAGGGCCAGCCAACGCAAGGGCAAGACAGGGTGAGAACAAATCTTTCCTTCCAAAGGGTTTGTGGGAAGAGCAGCAAAACCGCAGGGTGGGCGGGGCGTTGGGAAGAGACTAGGCCAGAGACACTGCCGGGGACCCGGTTCCAAGAGCCAGTTTGGTGTAGTGGTTAAGTGTGAGGACTCTAATCTGGGAGAACCGGGTTTGATTCCCCACTCCTCCACTTACAGCTGCTGGGGTGACCTTGGGCAAGCCATAGTTCTGTCAGAGCTGTCATTGAAAAAGAGCAGTTCCTGTCAAGAGCTCTCTCAGCCCCACTGACCTCACAGGGTGTCTGTTGTGGGGAGGGGAAGGGAGTCTGTAAGCCGCTCTGAGACTCCTTTGGGTACTGAAGGGTGCGATATAAATACAGAGGAATTTCACATTACCCTTTTTAAGCCGGTTTGAAGCGGTTTTTGGTCTGTCGTGGAGTAAACTGGTATAGGGCTGCCATTTCACACATGGCTTTCCCCTACCGATAAACAGCTGGATCTGAAGCGGTTTGCCATTTCAGACTGCAATGCTTTTTCCTGCCGTTTTTCGCCTACACGGGCGATCTCCGGCTTTTTTTTTTTTTTAACGTTTGCTTTAGAGTGCCAGTCTGCGCCCCACCAGGAACATCCCCAGGAATTATTATCGTATGGCAGTGTGCGTGGTATAGCCAGGAGATCCTAAGATTGTCTCGCGGCCAGAGGTTCTAAATCTTTTAGCACTACATACCACTAGGGGGCGAGCTGGACTCGTTTTTTAAGGCGAGAGGCGTTTCAGACCTGCCTGTGAAAGACCCCTTGGTTTAGAGTGCACATTCACAGGCGGAAAAGGGGCAACAGAGACGGATTTCCTGCATTGCTTTGAAACTACAAGCCCAGTTTGGAGGAGCACACCAGCTGCGATCTTGCTTGTGTCCCCAGCGGCCTCCCATAAATCGCCTTCAAGCTATTCCGGGGGCCTCTATCAGAGAACAAGGTCTGGCTGGTCTTAGAGGTGCAGCAGAATCCCATTAAGGTCCCCCCCCTTCCGATCAATAAACCATCGCTGTTTGGATTCTTCAGTTTATTAGCTACTCCTCAGAAAAGCAATAAAACACACCACTGAACACCCCTGATCATAACACATCAGACCCGGCCGGAGAACGGCGACAAGACCACAGGGCCGCAACCATTCCAGGCCAGTCAGTCTGACGTCGATACCGGGTAAATTGGTGGAAACCATTATTAAGGAAAGAATTAGTAGGCACATAGATGAACAAAACCTATTGAGGCAGACTCAGCACGGTTTCTGTAAGGGAAGATCTTGTCTCACTAACCTGTTAGTGTTCTTTGAGGGGGTGAACAAACATGTGGACAAGGGGGATCCAATAGATATTATTTACCTTGACTTCCAGAAAGCTTTTGATAAAGTTCCTCATCAAAGGCTCCTAAGTAAGCTCAAAAATCATGGGATAGAAGGACAAGTCCTTTTATGGATCAAAAACTGGCTAGTTCATAGAAAACAGAGAGTGAGTGTAGGTGGGCAATTTTCTCAGTGGAGGGTGGTAAGCAGTGGGGTACCGCAGGGATCAGTACTTGGTCCACTGCTTTTTAACTTGTTCATTAATGATTTGGAGATGGGAGTAAGCAGTGAAGTGGCTAAATTTGCGGATGATACAAAGTTGTTCAGGGTGGTGAAAACCAGTGAGGATTGTGAGGCACTCCAAGGGGATCTGTCAAGGATGGGCGAGTGGGCGTCAACATGGCAAATGGGGTTCAATGTGGCCAAGTGCAAGGTGATGCACATTGGAGCCAAAAATCCTAAATATAAATACACATTGATGGGGTCTGAACTGGCAGAGACTGAGCAAGAGAGAGATCTTGGAGTTGTAGTGGATAACTCACTGAAAATGTCGAGACAGTGTGTGACTGCAATAAAGAAGGCCAATGCTATGCTGGGGATTATTAGGAAGGGTATTGAAAACAGATCAGCCAATATAATAATGCCCCTATATAAATCAATGGTGAGACCTCATTTGGAATACTGTGTGCAGTTCTGGGCACCACACCTTAAAAAGGATATTATAGCTTTGGAAAAAGTGCAGAAAAGGGCAACTCGAATGATAAAAGGGTTGGAACACTTTCCCTATGAGGAAAGGTTAAAGCGCTTAGGGCTCTTTAGCTTGGAGAAAAGACGACTGAGGGGTGACATGATCGAGGTTTATAAGATTATGCATGGGAAAGAGCAGGTAAAGAAAGAGGTACTTTTCTCCCTTTCTCACAATACAAGAACTCGTGGGCACTCCATGAAACTGCAGAGCGGTCGGGTTAGAACGGATAAAAGGAAGTACTTCTTCACCCAAAGAGTGATTAACACATGGAATTCACTGCCACAGGAAGTGGTGGGTGCTACAAGCATGGACGGCTTCAAAAGGGAATTAGATAAGCATATGGAGCAGAGGTCCATCAGTGGCTATTAGCCACAAGGTATAGCTAGGGGCTCTGGGGCAAGTGATGCTCTGTCTTCTTGGTGCTTGGGGGGGGTCAACAGTGGGAGGGCTTCTAATGTCCTGGCCCCACTGCTGGACCTCCTGATGGCACTGGTATTTCTGGCCACTGTGTGACACAGAGTGTTGGACTGGATGGGCCTTTGGCCTGATCCAACATTGGCGTCTCTTATGTTCTTATGTTCTTATTCCGAGACAGAGAGCAGCATCGGCACCCCTTCCAAAGTCAGGAGGACCAGCAGCCTCGTGGGTTCCGTGTTGCCTTTCAAGGTGCATTAGAATTAGCTGGACCGCAGTCAGGTGTGCTGAAGTGCATGCTGTGGTTTGACCTGTCTGGAGGTCATGGCCAACTTATTGGTGACCCCCAAAGGGTTTTCAAAGCAAGAGACATTCAGAGGTGGTTTGTAGCCACCCTGGCTTTTTTTGGTTGTCTCCTTGGTTGTCTCTTGAGAGTCCCCTGGACTGCAAGGAGATTGAATCAGTCAATCCTCAAAGAAATCAACCCTGACTGTTCCCTGGAAAGCCAGATACCGAAGCTGAAGCTCAAATACTTTGGCCACCCAACAAGAAGGGAGCCCTCACTGGAGAAGAAGACCCCCGATGCTGGGAAAGACTGAAGGTCAAAGAAGAAGGGGACGGCAAAGGATGAGATGGTCAGACAGTGTCATCGAGGCAACGAACGTGAAATTAAGCAAACTCCCGAGGACGGCAGAAGACAGGAGGGCCTGGCGTGATCTGGTCCATGGGGTTGCGAAGAGTCGGACTCGACTGTGCAACTGAACAACAACTCCTAGACTATTGTGTCCAGTTCTGGCCACCACTAAGAAGGATATAAACAAGCTGGAACGTGCCCAGAGAAGAGCAACAAAAACGGTGACGGGTCTGGAGACCAAGTCCTATGAGGAAAGGTTGAAGGAGCTGGGTATGATCACCATCTTCCAGTACTTGAAGGGCTGTCATACAGAGGATGGTGTGGAGTTGTTTTCTGTTGCCCCAGAAGGTCAGACTAGAACCACCAGGTTGAAATTAAATCAGGAGAGTTTTCGGCTAAACACTAGGAAGGACTTCCTGACAGTTGGAGCGGTTCCTCAGTAGAACAGGCTTCCTGGAGAGGCGGCGGGCTCTCCTTCTTGGGAGGTTTTCAAACAGAGGCTCAGACAGCAATGCGGATTCTGTGAACTGAGGCGGATCATGAGAAGGGAGGGCAGAGAGCAGTGTTCCCTCTAAGCTGAGTTGGTGTGAGCTAGCTCACAGTTTTTTAGCCTCCGGCTCACACATTTTGGTCTTAGCCCAGGAAGGAGGGCTCCAGAGCAAACTGATTCATGCAGTAGCCAAGTCGCTTGCTCACAACTTTAATGCCCGGTAGCTCACAAAGTCGAATTTTGGCTCACAAGACTCCACAGCTTAGAGGGAACATTGGCAGGGAGGGTGCTTAGTTCTCGTGGCCCTTTCTGACACGCCTAGGGAAATGCTGATCACCACTTTGGGGTCAGGAAGCAATCCTGGAGGCTTTTTGGTCATCTTCTGGCCGTGGAACAGGGGGAGGTATTTGTGACTTTCCTGCCTTGTGCAGGGGGTTGGACTAGATGACCCTGGAGGACCCTTCCCACTCTATGATTCCATGATTCCCATCCAAGTACTGACCAAGGCCGACCCTGCTTAGCTTCTGAGATCTGACAGGATCAGGCTCACCTGGGCCTAGGGTCGCCAGCTCCAGGTGGGGAGATCCCTGGAGATTTGGGGGGCGGAGCCTGAGGAGGGCGGGGTTGCGGAGGGGAGGGGCTTCAGCGGGATGCAGCGCCATCCAGAGCACCTGATCTCTGTCGCCTGGAGGCCAACTGTCATCGCAGGAGATCTCCAGCCGCCACCTGGAGGCTGGCAACCCCACCCGGTCCGTCCAGGTCAGGGCCTCTCCGACGGACGCCCCTCCAATCGAGCCGCTCTTCTGTGAGCAGCCGGCTCCTTGCAGAAAGGGAAACTGCCGCCGGCATCTCCAATCTGTCGGGAACAAGCGGAAATCTGCAGCTGGGGGAAGGAACAAAGCCGCCGGCCCCGGTGGGGGGAGCTAACTAGGGCACGTAAAAATAGCACTGATTGTTCTCCCCGCTGCTCAAATTGTCGGCTGGGGTGGGCTTTTTCACGGATCTCATCTCCCCATTCATCCCCCGCCAATCCCGGCCGCTTCTGAGCAATCTAGACGGAGGCCGCCTCGCAGGGAGGGGGGTTGGTAGGCGAGCACCTCCCAGGCAGGCGGGCTTCTGGGGAAATCACACACACACACACACCTCTGGAACACATACTGACTGCACATGAAAAGCACATCTACTGCAGCACTGGAGCTAAGCATGAATGGCCGGGGGGGGGGTTGTTATGCCAAGCCCAAGGAGTGTTACCAACAAAGCTCCCCCCCCAAAAAAAAACCCCTATTCATTTTAAGCCCTCGCTCTCCAAGGAGTTCATGGCGGCAAGTATCTTCTCCGCATCTCTATTTTAGCTTCACAACGACCCTGAAAGGTAGGCTTGGCTGAGAGAGGCTGTGAATTTGCCCTCACTGTGCAGAGAGAGACTGAGGTGGGGGGGGGATTTGAGCCTATGGCAGCTACTGGATGAACTTTCCCATGTGGGGGGGGGGGACACACTATGCCTCCACAACGTCCCAGTGCCCGGGCACCTGGGCTTGGTTTTTAAAAAACCCAGGAACTCCAAATACAGCTCACACACTGTCAGTTTTACAACACCCCTGTCATGTAGACCTGTTATTACAGACACGGGAGCTGGCCCAAACCAACCATTGTCTCTGAGGAAGCCATAGGGTTGACAGCTCATTAGAACATAAGAGAAGCCATGTTGGATCAAGTCTGTGGCCCATCCGGTCCAACGCTCTGTGTCACACAGTGGCCACAACCCAGGTGTCATCCGTTCCGCCCTCCAGCAGGGCCAGAACGCCAGAAGCCTTCCCACTGTTGCCCCCCCCAAGCATCAAGAAGACAGAGCATCACTGCCCCAGACAGAGTGTCCCATCTATGCCAGGGGTGGCCAAACTGCAGCTTGGGAGCCACATGCGACTCTTCACACATATTGTGCGGCTCCCGGCAGGGGAGCTGGGGAAGTAAAGGCGAGGCATCCTTTTTCTCCTTCCCTCCCTCCCAACTATTTGCTTTCTTTGTTTCTGTCTCTCTGTCTTTCTTTCCACCTCTTTCATTCTTTCTTTCCACCTCTCTTTTTCTCTCTCTCTTACACGAATAAATATAATTAGCAAACAAATAAATATCATTGGACACATAAATACATCATTATCAATATGCGTTTTTACCCCTTTTGGTTTTATTTTCGGCAGTCTCATTTAATGTTAATAAAAAAGCAAATTTGCATACTTTTAAATAAAAATGTGTGTGTAATATTTGTTCATGTTTTGCGGCTCTCAGACATATGACATTTATTCTATGTGGCTCTTACGCTGAGCACGTTTCGCCGCCCTGGATCTATGCCTTCTGGCTAATACCCACTGATGGGCCTCTGTTCCATATGCTCAGCCAGTCCCCTCTCCCATTCCTGGAGGAATTGTATAGTTCTCGATGTTTGAAATAAGCAAAGAACATTTTGCAGGATTTGTCACATCCTGAACATTCCCTGTTTGAACTGCTGCCTTCGGGCAGAAGATATAGGGCAATTAAAGCAAGGACAAATAGATTAAAAATAGTTTTTATTCGAGAGCTATTATTGCCTTAAATGCTGTATGAAACTGGAATTTGGGTGACATTGGTGGTTTTAAGTTATGTGTAACCTTAAGGGAGTTATGGGACAGTTGTGAATGGTGTGTGAGTGTATATGAATATGTTGTAGATCACCAAAATGATTGCATCTTTAATTTCGTACTATGTACTATGTACAATGACAATAAAGTATATCATCATCATCATCATCATCATCATCATCATCATCATGAAGCTCCAGTTTGGGAAATTCCTGGATTGGGGGGCTGGAGCCTAGGGAGGCGTGGTGAACCTCCTGATGGTGGACCTCCAGGTGGACCTCCTGGTGGACCTCCTGATGGCCCCTGGTATTTCTGGCCACTGTGTGACACAGAGTGTTGGACTGGATGGGCCTTTGGCCTGATCCAACATTGGCATCTCTTATGTTCTTATGAGGGCGGGGCTTGGGGAGGCGAGGGACTCCAGTGGGGTGCATAATGCCCCGGAGCCCACCCTCGGAAGCAGCCATTTTCCCCAGGGGAACTCCGTATTCTGGAGAGACCCGTTGGAGACTGGCCACCCATGCTCCCTCTAAGCTGCGGAGTCCTGTGAGCAAAAATTCTACTTTCTGAGCTACTGGCCTGAAAGTTGTGAGCGAGCGATTTGGCTACTGCAATAATTAGTTTGCTCCGGAGCCCTCCATCCTACAACGACAATCTGTGAGCCGGAGGCTAAAAAAACTGTGAGCTAGCTCACACTAACTCAGCTTAGAGGGAACACTGCTGGCCACCTTCATCACAGCACCTCGGTGGTGTGTGCTCTTGGACAGTTTTAGCATCCCAATTTGCACCCCCAAGAGGAGGACGTCTAAGGTTCCGCCCCCTCCCCAAACCCGGCTGCAGCAGCCAGACCACCAGCAGCCCGGTACTGTGGCAGGTTTCATGTCCTTCTACTCACAAATGCCATTCACAGCAGGGTGGAAAGGTACTTACTGTTCTTTTCTACTGCGGAGCAGCGTGCAAAACCGGGGGGGGGGGGAACCAGATGAGGCGATGTTAGAAGCTGCCCGTCTCCTGCTGCGCTTGCCCACATTATTCCACCCACCCCCTGCCAGTAGACATTCAGGCTAAACAGCAACCATTTAGAAAGTTCATGTTTTATAGAGCCAGATCAGGTCAGCATAGAAAAACGCAAGCTTTCACGTTTCAGCAGGAGGGAATAGGTACTTAAAAGCTTCGGCGAGATCTCAAGCCGTGCGCACTTACAAATGGGAGCTGACATACCAACGTCTGGGTTGCACGATAAGAATATTAAAGAAGCCATGTTGGATCAGGCCAGTGGCCCAGCCAGTCCAATACTCTGTGTCACGCAGTGGCCAAAACCCAGGTGCCGTCAGGAGAGGTCCACCAATGGGTCCAGATCTCCAGAAGTCCTCCCACTCTTGCCCCGCAAGCACCAAGAAGACAGAGCATCACTGCCCCAGACAGAAGAACCTAAGAGAAGCCACTGTTGGATCAGGCCAATGGCCCATCCAGTCCAACACTCTGTGTCACACAGTGGCCAAAACCCAGGTGCCGTCAGGAGAGGTCCACCAATGGGTCCAGATCTCCAGAAGTCCTCCCACTCTTGCCCCGCAAGCACCAAGAAGACAGAGCATCCCTTGGCCCAGACAGAGTGCTGCATCTATACCTTGTGGCTAACAGCCACTGATGGAACTCTGCTCCAGATGTTTATCAACATAGGCTTGTGGGAGGCTGGCAATGCATTCCCTATAGATTCCTTCTGTCCCTGAGGAGTCAATTAATTTATGGATTTTAATGAATGTGTTAACGAAATCTGAACACGGCAAAGGAGGCGGTACTGGCACAGCATGAAGGGAACCTCACTGGAGACAATTCAGGAAGAGGAGCTCTTCCCACAGAGCGGGCGCCTGCAGCTCACACATTGGTCCGACAAGTACCATATCAGCTCCTCCTCTCTCATGCACCAGAGAGAACATCGGGTTCCATCGGGGGCACACTGGCACAGTAAAATGCCAGGGAGCATGCCAAACCGAGCAGAGGGGCCAGCACCAAGCAGCCCCCGCAGCCCTGCTGGGGCTCCCCTCAGTTTGGTCCTGGCCACCAATAGCCCTGCAGGCCAGGGGCACTCTGGGAACTTTCCTGATGAGTTCAAGGGCTTCTCTCCGTTAAAGGGCAGCCCCCCCCCAATCCATAAAAGGCCAATCATTAAACAACTTGGCATCCTGAGTTATTTTAATGTCATGTGGCTTAGTATGACGGTATCTCATTTTAGGAGTGGTGGGATGGGATTCACCAGGGGTCATTTCCTGCGGGAGCGCACAGGAGTGGAGCTCCAGCAGTAAGGAGCTCAGGGGGCGGGCACATGCAACAAGCCCCGCCCCCTGCTCCCAGCAGCCCTCAGTCGGGCCACGAGGAGCAAGAAGCAGCCAGGTACGTTGCAGAGCCCCCCCACCCCCAAGCCTGCCTTCAGGTACAAGCTCTCCCTCCTCTGTGAGGGCAGATCTGCACGTCCCCCCCCCCCAATAGCTAGTAATCCAAAACAGTCCAGTGGAACATGAGCAGTGGGTGTTGCCTTCTGGCACGCTTCCGGTGATGTCAGGGGGTGTGGCATATGCTAATGAATTATGCTAATGAGCTCCTGCACCTCTTTTTCTACAAAATGACCCCTGGGCTTCGCCAATATTGTCCAAGGCGAAAGCTGAAAGGGCAGCAAGGCGACACGCAAGGGGAAATCCACTGGCATATAAAGCCGAAGAGAACAAAACTAAGAAGCAGCCAAATGCTGGAGCTTCCTGACTCCAGAGCTTCCTCTTCACTTCTCTGCCTTGAGGACTGCCTTGGGTTGCCAGCTCTGTGTTGGGAAGTTCCTGGAGACTTTGGGGGTGTAGCCGGTGGAGGGCGGGGTTTGGAGAGGGGAGGGATCTCAGCAGGGTACAATGCCGTAGACTCCACCCTCCAGAGCAGCCATTTTCTTCAAGGGGAACTGATCTCTGTCACCCAGACGTCAACTGTAATACCGGAAGATCTCCAGGACCCAGCTGGAAGCTGCTGTGGAAACTCGAGCTGCAGTGTTAGAAGAGTCAAACAACAAATATATACCCTGCAAAAAACTGTTTTATAAGTTAAAGTGTTCCATATGTTCCATCTTATAAAGTGCATTGTGTCTTATTCATAATATTCTAAAACAGGTATATATTCATTACATGCAATATCAACAATGCTAATCAGTTTCCTTTTGTGGTTACACTGAAGTTTAAATTGATGTTTGTTGCTGGTCCTACAAAAGGCCCATTAAGCAGCTGACATTCATAGACTTCAATGTAACCACAAAAGGAAACTTCCCCCTTTAGAAGACTTTCAAGCAAGGAGAAGCGGGTGTTTTTTGTTGTTGTTCAGTCGCACAGTCGAGTCCGACTCTCCGCGACCCCATGGACCAGATCACGCCAGGCCTTCCGGTCTTCCGCCGTCCTCTGATGTTTGCTCAACTTCATGTTCGTTGCCTCGATGACACTGTCTAACCATCTCATCCTTTGCCGTTCCCGTCTTCTTTGACCTTCAATCTTTCCCAGCATCAGGGTGTACAATTCTAGAAACTCCCGTTAGGGTTGATTGTGTAAAAAGGATGTAAATTGACTAGTAGCTATTAGATTGTACAAACTGGTTATTATTGTTGATATTGCATGTAATGAATATATCTGTTTTAGAATATCATGAATAAGACACAATGCACTTTATAAGATGGGACATATAGAACACTTTAACTTATAAAAAAGGTTTTTGCAGGGTATATATTTGTTGTTTGACCCACCTGGAAGCTGGCAACCCTAGGACTGCATCTTCCAGATGTTTGAGACCGATAGAAGGCCTCACCGGGCCCCTCTCTGTCTCTGGCAACCCCTCAGCGAGAACCAGAGTGGTGTAATGGTTGTGTCGGACGAGGATCTGGCAGACCCAGGTTCGAATCCTCACTCTGTCATGGAAGGTTGGTGGGTACTCTTAGGCCACTTCCATTCACACACTCTCAACCCAACCTACCTCACAGGGCTGTTGTGGGGATGACACGGAGAAGAGGAGGCGGGGAGGGCGGGATATAAATTAGATAAATAAATAAATGAAGAGAATGTTGTAAACAATGTTCCCTCTAAGCTGTGGAGTCTTGTGAGCAAAAATTCTACTTTGTGAGCTCCTGGCATTAAAGTTGTGAGCGAGCGATTTGGCTACTGCATCAATTAGTTTGCTCTGGAGCCCTCCTTCCTGAGCTAAGACAAAAGTGTGTGAGCCGGAGGCTAAAAAACCGTGAGCTAGCCCACACTAACTCAGCTTAGAGGGAACACTGGCTGTAAACCACTTTTGGACCCCATTGGGAAGAAAAGCAGGGTATACGTGAAGGAAAAGAAAAACATTTAAAAACCATGGAAACCAAAAAGTCGAAACAGCAGATAAAACTTGAGGGCACAGGACAAGAGAGTCAACAAAATGCCTGGGCAAAGAACAGAAATTCCACCTGGCTCCAGAAAATCAGGTCCGAGGGGCAGGGCTCTTTTTGGGCAGGAACGCACAGGAACGGAGTTCCAGCTGGCTCCCGAGTTGGCCACGCCCAGCAGGAACTCATTAGCATAATAGGCCACACCCAACAGCAGAAACTCATTAGGATTGGCTACGTTAGGGGTGTGTGGCCTAACATGCAAAGGAGTTCCTGCTACAAAAAAGGCCCTGGGTTTTGACGACAAACAAGGTAAACAGAATAACAAGCAAAAGGTGGGTGTGGCTGGATAACCACACTTCTGGTGACATGGGGGTGCGGCCTAATGTGCTAATGAGCTGTGCTGTCAGGAGTGTGGCTGGATATGCTAATGAGTTTCTGCTGTTGGGTGTGGCCTATTATGCTAATGAGTTCCTGCTGGGCTTTTTCTACAAAAAGAGCCCTGCGAGGGGAACTGGTGCCACAGAGCAGGCCTTGCCTCCCGTCACCACTCATCACCCTTCAGAAGGTGGGGATGGGGACACATAAGTCCCGCCCCTCCAGTGCTGGCCTTAGTTGGGGGGCAAGGCAGCATCAAGAAGCCCTGCTCCGTGCAGCACAGTGGCACAAGCTCATGTTGAAACATGCCCACTTCGAAACACCCAAAATGTCATTCAGGTGTGAAAGAGTCCCTTCCGCGACAGAGCCTTTCTAACCACATTTTGGCACCTTTTTAAAAAAAAATGAAACCTTTTTCTCAATAAACAGGAAAGGTACTGTAGATCAAGACGGGTGGCTGTGTTAGTCCGTCCGTAGCAGTAGAAAAGAGCAGGAGTCCAGGAGCCCCTCTTCAAGACTAACAGAATTTGTGGCAGGGGGGGAGCTTTCGTGAGTACCTGAAGAAGTGAGTGGTGACGGATAGAACGGATAAAAGGAAGTCCTTCTTCACCCAAAGAGTGATGAACACGTGGAATTCACTGCCACAGGGAGTGGTGGCGGCTACAAGCACAGACGGCTTCAAGAGGGAATTAGAAAAGCATATGGAGCAGAGGTCCATCAGTGGCTATTAGCCACAAAGTATAGATAGGGACTCTGGGGCAAGTGATGCTCTGTCTTCTTGGTGCTTGGGGGGCAACAGTGGGAGGGCTTCTAGTGTCCTGGCCCCACTGGTGGACCTCCTGATGGCACCTGGTATTTCTGGCCCCTGTGTGACAGAGTGTTGGACTAGATGGGCCTTTGGCCTGATCCAACATTGGCGTATCTTATGTTCTTATAGGAACTCTCAGTCTGGGGCAAGTGATGCTCTGTCATCTTGGTGCTTGGGGGGGGGTCAACAGTGGGAGGCCTTCTAGAGTCCTGGCCCCACTGGTGGACCTCCTGATGGCACCTGGTATTTCTGGCCCCTGTGTGACAGAGTGTTGGACTAGATGGGCCTTTGGCCTGATCCAACATTGGCTTCTCTTATGTTCTTATGTGACTCACGAAAGCTCCTCTCCTGCCACAAATTTTTGTTGGTCTTGAAGGTGCTCCTTCCACAATCAATACTGCTTGACTATCGGGAAGATAGAAATATCACAAAAGCAAACCGGGACCTGATATCAACTTTATTGATGGTGGCTAAATTAGTAATCACTTGTAACTGGAAGACTACTCCTTTACTTTCCCTTCACCACTGGTATATAAAAACCTGGGAATACTATACCATGGGGGAAATTGCCACGAACGTTCATCCTACTAACACTTATAAAATGCAAATTATGTTCCATGCTAAATGGCTTCCATTCCTTGAAAAATCATTCCCTGAATCGATAGCTACTTCTTATTCAATACCCCAGCGATATAAAGAGATAATAACTTTTTGACTTGGTTTTATAGATCAATAATATTTGCGCAAAAGCAAAATAATAGGGTCAGTATATATCAATGTTCATAGTAATCTCTGTAGTTAGTCATTTGAATGGTTATTTCTATTACGAAGCAAACGTTACATTGCTTAAGTAAAATGTATTTGTATTATTCATATAAAGCATAGCATTGTTTATGTGTTTTAAAGTTAAAAGTTATAAATAAACTTATATATATATAAAAAAGGTGCTCGTGAACTCCGGCTCTTTTCTACTGCAAGAAGGGTGCAGCAGAAGCCGTTTGGGTGCTACGCTGGGAAATCTCTCCAGGGAGAGAGGAGGGACCCCAGTATTTCCTCTAAGCTGAGTGAGTGTGAGCTAGCTCGCAGGGTTTTTTCGCCTCCGGCTCACACATGTCTGTCTCAGCTCAGGAAGTAGAGCTCCAGAGCAGACTAATTGCTGCGGTGGCCGAAGGGCTCGCTGACAACTTTAAGGCCGGGAGCTCAGAAAGCAGAATGTTTGCTCACAAGACTCTGCAGCTTAGAGGGAGCGTTGGACCGCACATCAAATCCGTGCAGGGGGAGAAAGAGGCGAGGCGCGGCCCACGCTCGCCACCGGCGGCTGCCTTTTGCCGGATCGTGGCCACACAGCGCCCTCCCCCCCCCAGGCAAGCAGGGGCCTTTGGGGGACACCTCCGGCCGCGACCAGTGTTCCCTCTAAGCTGAGTGAGTGTGAGCTAGCCCACAGAGTTTTAGCCTCTGGCTCACCCATTTTTGTCTTAGCTCAGGAAGGAGGGCTCCAGAGCAGACTAATTCATGCAGCAGCCAGTGTTCCCTCTAAGCTGAGTAAGTGTGAGCTAGCCCACAGAGTTTTAGCCTCTGGCTCACCCATTTTTGTCTGAGCTCAGGAAGGAGGGCCCCAGAGCAGACTGATTCATGCAGCAGCCAAAGCGTTCGCTCCCAGCTTGTCGCTCACAACTTTAATGCCAGCGGCTCACAAAATAGAATTGTTGCTCACAAGACTCTGCAGCTTAGAGGGAGCATTGGGACTTGTGACCCTGCAGCGACGCTCTCCCGCGGAATGCAGCGCCTCCCCCAGTCCCGCGCCCTCCCGATGGCAGCAGCCGACGAGCCTCGCAGCGGCTCAGCGGCCCCGCTCCGTTGGAGCGAGGTGCAAACGCGTGGCCCGACGGGGACTCCCCACCCTCTCCATTATTGCGTCACTAGCGGGGGGCGGCGCCAAGGAGAGTGGGCGGGGCGGGCGGGGCGCCCCCTGCCGGCCTGCCTGCCTGCCTGCCGCAAAGCCGTTCAAGGATGGAGCGCGTCCCCTGGGCCGCCGGCGCCAGCAGCAAGTCAGCGCGGGGGTCTCCTGGGCCGAGGGCTGGCTGCGAGGACGGCGGCGGCCCCACTCCGGAGAGCCGGCGGCCACTTCCCGGGAGCTGCGCCGAGAGCCACCCGCGCCTCCAGCAAGCGCGGAGAGACGCGGAGCTCCGCAAGGGCGGCTTCGTCGGGGCCGTCTCCTTCCACGTGGCCTTCCTCAGCCTGACCGCGCCGTTGCAGTGGGCGAAAAGAGCCTGCCGCGTCCGGCCTGGGAGACTGGTGCCCTGGGCCGCCCTCTTCCTCTTGGTTTGGGGGGCTTCTCACGTGGGACTGCTGGACAGGGGCTTCCAGCTCCTCGGGGAGAGCCGGGGGGACTTCTCCCTGTGCGACTGCCTCCCGGGCGGAGGGGCCAAGGACCTGAGGTCACTCCAAAAGGCCACCCGCGCTTTGGAGAGGAAGGCCGGCGAGATCCCCCCTCTGAAGGAGGCCCTGCGCGAGTTCGAATCTCAGCTGCGGGCCCTGAGCTCGGAGGCGCACGGCCGGGCCCGCCGGGCCGTCGAGGAGGCCCTACAGAGCTACGCCGGCAAGGGCGTCGCCACGTGGAGCGTTCAAAAGATGCTGAAAGAGTTGATGGACCGGGTGGACCAAGACGGCGTTCAGAGGCCGGACTACGCCCTCCGGTCGGCAGGCGCCCGCATCGTCCACGCCAGGACCTCTAGGAGCTACCGCCACGAGGGGGGAAGCTACTTCTGGGGGCCCATCCAGGTGCTCCCCTTTGTGAAATCGGCCGATGCTATTCTGCAGCCGGACCGCGCGCCGGGAAACTGCTGGCCTTTCCCTGGAGACCGGGGCGAAGCCATCGTCAAACTAGCCGCGGGAATCCACCCCACTGCTGTGACGATAGACCACATATCGAAGAACGTCTCCCCCACCGGAGAAATCTCTAGTGCGCCCAAAGAGTTTGCTGTTTATGGATTAAGAGACGCCAACGAGGAGGACGGGGCCTTCTTAGGGCGGTTTGTTTATGACGCTGAAGGAAATATGGTCCAGACTTTCAAACTGGAGGGGAACTCTTCTTCCGAAATTATCAGCTACGTGAAACTGAAAGTGCTAAGCAACTGGGGACACCCAAAATACACCTGCATCTATCGCTTCCGGGTCCACGGAGATTTAGGAAACGACTAAGCGTTCTGTGGCCGGGACCCTGTTGGGAGAGGTGCAGAGTGGCCACGCCAAACGGCAATGAATTTGCTGTGCTCTTTCCCGATTAAAAAGAGATGTGCCCCACTGGCCATGGGGGGGAAAAAGCACATACGTTATTTAAATTAATTTGGAGTTCCTTCCACCACCAAACTGAGGACTGACTTGCGACAGATGCAGGATGAAGGGTCAGAATTGACAGGAGCGATTCGGTTGAGGCCGAGGATGTCGGGGGCTCCCTGAAATTCTAGTGGCGCCTGCCACTCGATGCTCCCTCTAAGCTGTGGGGTCTTGTGAGCAAAAATCCTACTTGGCGAGCTACTGGAGTAAAGTTGCGAGCGAGCGATTTGGCTGCTGCATGAATCAGTTTGCTCTGGAGCCCTCCTTCTTGAGCTAAGGCAAAAATGCGCAATCCGGAGGCTAAAAAACGGCTAGCTCACACTAACTCAGCTTAGAGGGAACACTGCTGCCAATCGCTATCTGCTGGGGGAGCGCGAGTGCAGAGGAGTTGCCGAGGCCGCAGCCCCAGGGGCAAACCTCCCACCTCCTGGGAACCACAGCCCTCCTTTAAGCACTCGGGGCTAATTGCTAGTCAGCTCTCTGGCAGCTCTGGCTGGGAGAGGAGCAGGCGGGCGGATTGCCCGAGGCCTTCCCGCCTCCGACGGGTGGCTCAGACTGAGGGGGTGCAACCTGTCGGGGAGTCTTGATGTCAGGCGCCAGCTCAGCCCCCGAGTGTCATGCATCCTCCCCTGCCCAGGAGGATTCTGGACCTCTGCGTGGGCTCCTTCTGCACTGACTCACGGGGCCCCACGCCGGGCAGCTTGGAGGGCTGGAACAAGGAGAGACGAGGGGATAAAACTGCAACAGAGCTGAGTTTGCAAGGGGAGGAGTGATCTCACACACACACACACATATAGCTGTTCTCCTGTGTAGGTCGCATCCTGGGAATTGCCTTTCTGAGGATCTGAAGCTGGGTTGCCAAGCTCTGGGTTGGGGAATTCCTGGAGATTTGGGGAGTGAAGCCTGTGGAGGGCGGGGTTTGGGGAGAGGAGGGATCTCCGCAGGGTACGATGCCACAGAGTCCACCCTCCAAAGCAGCCACTTTCTACAGAGTTATGCTAATGTTATGCTAATGAGCTCCTGCACTTCTTTTTCTACAAAATGGCACCTGGTGACATGATCGAGGTTTATAAGATTATGCCTGGGACAGAGCAGGTCGGGAAAGAAGTCCTTTTCTCCCTTTCTCACACAGTACAAGAATTCCTGGGCACTCCATGAAATTGCTGAGCAATCGGTTTAGAATGGATACAAGGAAGTCCTTCTTCACCCAGAGAGTGATGAACACATGGAATTCACTGCCGCAGGAGGTGGTGGCGGCTACAAGCACGGACGGCTTCAAGAGGGAATTAGATGAGCATATGGAGCGGAAGTCCATCAGTGGCTATTAGCCACAGGGTATAGATAGGGACTCTCGGTCTGGGGCAAGAGATGCTCTGTCTTCTTGGTGCTTGGGGGCGGCAACAGTGGGAGGGCTTCTAGTGTCCCGGCCCCACTGCTGGACCTCCTGGTGGCATCTGGTCTTTCTGGCCACTGTGTGACACAGAGTGTTGGACTGGATGGGCCATTGGCCTGATCCAACATTGGCTTCTCTTAGGTTCTTATGAGATTAATTGTACTAGTGGGAGATCTCCAGGTGCCACCTGGAATTTGGCAACCCTAGTTGGAAGAGAGGAACACTGGGAAAACTCTGCCTTCTGTGCAGGCACAGCTGGATACCAGCTACTACGGGGCAGGATTGTACTTTCAGCCTCGCATATGGGATTACTTCCCATAGCGCGTTCACAGGAACCCACATTGATCTACCACCCAAAGAACACGTTTTCACATTTCTGGGCATGGGGCGAGGACAGAGGGTTGCCCGCCTCGAGGTAGCGGCTGGAGATCTCCCAGAATCACAACTGATCTTGAGTCTGTGAAGCTCAACCCCCCTGGAGAACGTGGTCTCTCTGGAGGGCAAGTGATTCTAGAGCCAGTTTGGTGTCGTGGTTAGGAGCGCGGACTGTAATCTCGGAGAACCGGGTTTGATTCCCCACTCCTCCACTTGCAGCTGCTGGATGACCTTGGGCAAGCCGTAGTTCTGATAAGAGCTGTTCTTGAAAAAGAGCAGTTCCTGTCAGTGCTCTCTCAGCCCCGCCTCCCTCACAAGGGTGTCTGTTGTGGGGAGGGGAAGGAGTTCGTAAGCCGCTCTGAGACACCTTCAGGTAGTGAAGGGCAGGGTATGAATCCAGTCTCTTCTTCTAGGTGAAGTCCCTCCCCATACTGCTCCTTCTAGAGGCACCACAGCTTTGGAGGGTGGATCCTACGGCATTCCACCCCTCTGAGGTCCGTCCCCTTCCCAGTCCCCACCCTCTTCCCTTCAAACTCCAGGAATTTCCCAAGCCAGAGTTGGCAACCTTAATTAGGTATCAGTTCCCTCCCGAAGTAGCCTCTCGGCTATGGTAGCCAACTTCCAAGTGGGTCCTCCTAGAGTTCTCCTTGGAATTACCGCTTATCGCCACAAAGCTAGTTGCAGAGGCAAGCTGGGTTGGCCAGCAGGAGAACCATTGGATTAGAGTCCAGAAGCACCTGAAGGACGGCCAAGACTGGGGGGGGGGGGCAAGATATATAGGATTCTGGATGAATCCCTCCCCGTGGTCCCCTTTCCACAGGCAGTGCCCCCCCCCATCTCCAGGAATTTCCCAGGCCAACGTTGGCAACCCTACTCACTGCCATCCAACCTCAGGAGCTTTCAATGCTTGCGTTCCCCCCCCCCCCCCCTCTTTCTCAGCTCCATCTCCTCCTGACTGATTGGTTCCTACTTTTCCCCTCCATTTTCCAAGGCCACAAGTGGTGCCTGCTCCCCGTAGAATCAGAGTCGTTTTATTGTATGTCGCCATAAGCCTTCACAATATCAAACACTCTCAGAGAGTTTGTGCATTAACATATGATTTTTAAAAAAATTCAACCTCTACAAAACGTATAAAACCTGTTAAAGCGACCTCAGTCTATAATATTTAAATCCAATCAGACCTTTTAAGAACACTCACTTAGAGAGCCAGTTTGGTGTAGTGCAGTGGTGGCGAACCTATGGCACGGGGGCCAGAGGTGGCACTCAAGAGCCCTCTCTGTGGGCACCACGCGTGCCATCGCCCCAGCCAGGCCCAAGCCACCATTAAAGAGTCGAATTCTCTGCCAAATAATTTTAAGTAAATGAAAGCATTTGGGATTGCTTTCCTTACTTTGTTTGGGCCATCTTAAGTTAATGTATGAGTTGTTTTTTCTAAAGTAAAACCTCAGTATTCAGGTTAAATTGCCGTGTTGGCACTTTGCGACAAATAAGTGGGTTTTGGGTCGCAGTTTGGGCACTCGGTCTCTAAAAGGCTCGCCATCACTGGTGTCGTGGTTAAGTGCGCAGACTCTAATCTGGGAGAACTGGGTTTGATTCCCCACTCCTCCACTTGCGCCTGCTGGATGACCTTGGACAAGCCATAGTTCTGGCAGAGCTGTTCTTGAAAAAGAGCAGTTTCTGTCGGAGCTCTCTCAGCCCCACCTACCTCACAGGGTGTCTGTTGTGGGGAGGGGAAGGGAAAGGAGTTTGTAAGCCGCTCTGAGACACCTTTGGGTAGTGAAGGGCGAGCTATAAATCCAATCTCTTCTCTTTCTCTCAAATGTTCTCTCAAGGGCAGTCCTCGAAAGAGCTCTCTCAGCCCCACCTACCTCACAGGGTGTCTGTTGTGGGGAGGGGAAGGGAAAGGAGTTTATAAGCCGCTCTGAGACACCTTTGGGTAGTGAAGGGCGGGCTATAAATCCAATCTCTTCTCTTTTTCTCAGCTGTTCTCTCAAGGGCAGTCCTCGAAAGAGCTCTCTCAGCCCCGCCTACCTCCCAGGGTGTCTGTTGAGGGGAGGGGAAGGGAAAGGAGTTTATAAGCCACTCTGAGACACCTTTGGGTAGTGAAGGGCGGGGTATAAATCCAACCTCTTCTCTTCTTTTAGTTGCAATGGCACTATTAGATTTCTTTGCTCTGATTTTTCACGCGGCCAAGGCAAAGAGAGCCAGTATTGAAGAGATAAAGGGGTCCTCATCTGAGAGCATAAAGGCCATCTTATCATCATCAGACAGGGGGTACAGGGCTGTCATTATCTTCGCTAAAAATGTGGCCCTAGGTTCTACGTATAACGGACAGGCCAGAATATAATGGGGAAGGTCTTCCACTGACTGCCCACATATGTCCACAGTACACCTTGCATGATTGTGCAGTACCTTGCATTAAAAAAAATGCCGCAGGAAAAGATCAGTTCTGTAGCCTGTATAAATTATGCAAATTAAGGAGATTGCGCATGATTTGGTCCGCTTCAAATCACCCTGGGAAAGGGCAAAGCACCGCCAGAATACAGAATCCCAACCCTGGAACTGCTTGGAAGCCTCTAGCTTCCAGGGTTTCATCCACCAGGCACTTCCTGGCATATCTTTACAACCTGAGGACTAGAAACTTCGTTTTTAAAAAAAATAAATAATCAAAGTTGGGATTCTCCAAAACCTGGATTCCAGACACAACAGACACCACCACATTTGTTGGGTTTCCTGTGCCCTGGCGTGACAACAACTATAGGAACCAGCCGCAGAGACAGAGCAAAGCCGGAGGTCCTCCTTACCCGGTTCGGTGGGCCATCTGCCGTTCGTTCTGGTACCTCCACTGGCCAGTGCTGCTACCAACCACCGTGTCAGTCATGGCTTAGCCTTGCAGCTACCTGTGGGGAAAAGGAGACAGAAGCATTAGGCAGTGACCAGGCGGATAAGGTGTCCGGGAGGAGGGAGAGGCGGGGATCAGAGAGAGGGATGAAGCCAGAGGCACGTGGCGAGAACACGACTCCTCTCCTTTGTCTCAAAGGTTTTTATGAGCGGGTGGCTCTTAGTGGGAATTAAGATTGCTGGGGAAAAGATCGACCACCTCAGATATGCAGACGATACCACGCTAATGGCAGAAAGTGAAGAGGACCTAAAGAGCCTCTTGCTCAGGGTGAAAGAGGAGAGCGCAAAAGTGGGCTTGAAGCTCAACATCAAAAAAACTAAGATCATGGCAGCCGGCCCCATCACTCCTTGGCAAATAGAAGATGCTGGGAAAGATTGAAGGTCAAAGAAGACGGGGACGGCAAAGGATGAGATGGTTAGACAGTGTCATAGATGCAACAAACATGAAGTTGAGCCAACTTCAGAGGACGGCGGAAGACAGGAGGGCCTGGCGTGATCTAGTCCATGGGGTCACGAACAGTCGGACTCGACTGTGCGACTGAACGACAAAACTCCTTAGAACGGCTTTTGAAGCAGCCAGTTAAAATAACTCATGTGCAGTCCACAGTGCCTCCAAATGTGGTTGTAGCCCCATATTGGCAGATGGGGGAGGTTAGGCGACACCCCAAGATAGCTTTCGACAAGAGCATCCGGGTTGCCCAGGAGTAATATTCTTGCCCCCCTTAACAACTTAGCAATGCCAAGCCATGCCCAAAGGGCAT
>NW_015167526.1:2029328-2037383 GCF_001447785.1 Gekko japonicus
CCTGACCTTGGTCCAACAAGAAGGTACACCTGGCTGTAACACCCCTTCGAAATTCCCGTCCCAGTGAATTGCAAGCTGGGGAAGAAGAAGGAGGAGGAGGAGATTGGATTCATACTCCGCCCTTCACTCGGAGTCTCAGAGCGCCTTACAAACTCCTTTCCCTTCCCCTCCCCACAACAGACACCCTGGGAGGTCGGTGGGGCTGAGAGGGCTCTCTCGAGGACTGCTCCTGAGAGAACAACTCTGAGAGAACTATGGCTTGCCCAAGGTCATCCAGCCAGGTGCAAGTGGAGGCATGGGGAATCAAACCCGGTTCTCCCAGATTAGACTCTGCGCTCTTAGCCACTACACCAAACTGGCTCTCCAATACACCAAGCTTACTTCTATGATAAGAAGAGGAGATCGGATTTATACCCCGCCCTTCACTCGGAGTCTCAGAGCGGCTTACAAACCCCTTTCCCTTCCCCTCCCCACAACAGACACCCTGGGAGGTCGGTGGGGCTGAGAGGGCTCTCTCGAGGACTGCTCCTGAGAGAACAACTCTGAGAGAACTATGGCTTGCCCAAGGTCATCCAGCCAGGTGCAAGTGGAGGCATGGGGAATCAAACCCGGTTCTCCCAGATTAGAGTCCGCGCACAACCACTACACCAAACTGGCTCTCAGCAGACAGATCTTTCCCAAAAGGATTGCCAAGTTCTCCTGAAGTGTTTGGTTTCCGGCACGTGAAAGACACTGTCGATGTTCTAACCACCACCACCCCTGGTATTGTAGATTTGTTTTCATTCTGGGTTGTAGGTTTTTTTTACGCACCATCGGCCCCTGTAATATGTGCTGGTTTATCAGCGCACAATTTGCATTGGACAATTAGCACATTTTATGGGAGAATTTCGGTGCCGAGAAAAGAACACCGAATCACAGGTTCCGTTTGCATGAGCGGAGAGCAGAGCTGTGGGACCCCAAAGCATCCCTCCTCCCTCTCTGTGTCTGGGCGTCCGGGGTGCAAATCCAAGAGCATCCGACTTTTCCGCTATGACAGCGGAAGGGTTCAGCCACGGCACCCCTCAAACTGGCCTGACAGAGAATCTAGAATTTTGCTTTGAGGCTGGCAAAGGTGGGCGGGGGGGGGAAACCCGCGCTGAGCCTTTCATCCCAACGCGCCGCAGCGTTTTGACGGGCCTTTCCACCCCCCACCAGCTCTCTTCACATCCCAGCT
Organism: Gekko japonicus; assembly: GCF_001447785.1. Classification (NCBI taxonomy): domain Eukaryota; kingdom Metazoa; phylum Chordata; class Lepidosauria; order Squamata; family Gekkonidae; genus Gekko; species Gekko japonicus. The sequence goes on from NW_015167526.1 coordinate 2,030,542, forward strand.
CTGCAATGCAGCGTTCTTAAATACCGACGGCTTCTCTGGCAGCTAACGCCAGCGATCAGGAACTGCTTCGGATGGCTGTCTTGGTTTCTTGGTTTGGTTTTTTTTTTTTTTTTTGCTTTACATTGACAAACCCAAAGGTAATTAATCTCATTCAAGGAAAGGCTAAGCACTCTTTGGGGAGAAAACAAATAGAAATGAGAGAGAGGGGAGAATATGTTTCTTGTAGGGGCCAACCACACTGTCTAGCAGGGTGCTAGAGACTAAAGCCTCCCCTGCCCGGTGCCCCTCTCACAGGCACACTGCCTCTAAACATGGAAGTTCCATTTAGGCCTCCTGGCAAAGCCCTGTGGACAGACACACACCCCCCTTCACGATTTTGTCAGCTGTCCTGTTAAAGTCACCCAAGTCAGTGACCCTCCCCAGGTGGCAGTCAGCTGAACAGATCCCTTCTCTGTCATAAGGAAGAATCCCTCCCTTTTGCCTAGCCTTCATCTACTGCCCCGTCAGCTTTATTAAAAGGTAAAGGTTCCCTTGCTCGAAAGCCAGTCAAATCCGACTCTAGGGTTGCGGTGCTCATCTCCATTTCAAAGCTGAAGAGCCCGCGCTGTCCGAAGACATTTCCGTGGTCATGTGGCCAGCATGACTAAACACCAAGGCGCACGGAACGCTGTTCCCTTCCCACCACAGTGGTACCTATTTATCTACTTGCAATTTCTTGCTTTCGAGCTGCTAGGTTGGCAGGAGCTGGAACTAGAGACGGGAGCTCACTCCGTCATGCGGCACACTCGGGTCTCGAACTGCTGAACTACCGACCTTCCACAGCCTGCAGTTCAGCGTCTTGACCACTTGAGCCACCGCAGCTCCACTCAGCTTTATTAGGTCATCCCAAATTCTAGAATAACGAGAGAGGGAGAGAGAGAGAGAGAAAAGTCTCTCTGTCCCCACTTTCTCTGCGCCGCCACGCCTCATTCTAGAGTCTTCTGCCAAGACGCTCCTTAGATGCCTCCTTCCGATGAAAAAAAGCCGAATGCTCCTTTAGCTTTTCCTCCCCGGGGAAGACGCACCCCAAGTAGTAAGAAGTTCCCAGGCTGGGGAGAAGGGCTTTTCAGGATCGGTTTCATTGAGCAGTGGTAAAAAGTCCGACGGGTCATCTGCCTTGAGTCTCTTTGAGACGGGCGGCCTATGAATTTTGCTAGGGGTCAGGCCCTGTAGCTACAGTGGGGTATCTTGGGGCCCGGCCCTCCAATTTACTGCCAAGGCCGCCCCTGTTTCCCATCCAGCCCAGCCCCTGTGATTTCCAATTTTTTAAATTTTATATGTGGTGCTCCCTTGGGGGCGTGCGCAGGGTGCCCCCCGACTTATTTAAAGCCTCCCCCCAATTAAAAAATTCTGGATACGAGCCTGCTAGGGGTTTGTTATTCAGAAATTGCTGGAACAAGCACACACGGACTAGCCTGCAAGCAGCAGTCCCCCCACCCCCACCAAGCAAGCCACATGCATTTGCACCCCCACACACACATTCACAGGCTGCTTTGCGCAAACTACACCAGTTTGGTGTCGTGGTTAAGTGCACGGACTGGCATGGACTCTAATCTGGGACCACCGGGTTTGATTCTCCACTCCTCCACTGGCACCTGCTGGATGACCTTGGGCAAGCCGTAGTTCTGATAAGAACTGTTCTTGAAAAAGAGCAGTTTGTGTCAGAGCTCTCTCAGCCCCGCCTACCTCACAGGGTGTCTGTTGGGAGGGGAAAGGAAAGGAGTTTGTGAGCCGCTCTGAGACTCCTTTGGGCTGTGAATGGCGGGGTATAAATCCAATCTCTTCTTCTTCTTCACTGGTTATGTTCCAGGCTACTCAAATTTCTGCTCGCCCCCCCAAAACCAAGTGAACAGGACGTATGTAGAAGCCACCAGCCGTCGAGGCCCCATTAAAGCCATCTCTCTGGCCAGTGTCCCTTCTGAGCTGAGCTAGTGTGAGCTAGCTCACAGTTTTTTTAGCCTCCGGCTCACACATTTTTGTCTCCGCCCGGGAAGGACGGCTCCGGAGCAAACTGATTTACGCAGCAGCCAAAGCGCTCGCTCACAACTTGAATGCCTGCGGCTCACAAAGCAGAACTGTTGCTCACAAGACTCCACAGCTTAGAGGGAGCATTGCCTCTGGCTATGAAAACTAAAGAGAAACTCGCCTTTGCCCTGAATGGCCAGAAGAGGAAACACTCATTTGCCCTTCTGATGCCGCCCGGACTGAGCTGCGGTCTCTTTGGGTGACGTAGACAGAAGGCCAGCCATTACGTTCAGATTCCTCTTCACAACTCGTGGCATGAACAGGCCGAGACGAGAATTGTTCTGTTGAGCTTTGCAGCTGCATAGACTCTCTGATTTGAAGCTGGCCGGCCACTGCGTGAGACAGAATGCTGCGCTAGACAGACCCCTGGTTATAAAAATAGCACATCGTAAGTGTGGGGACACTTCAGCTGTGCAGTCGTACAACAACCCAGTAGGGTAGGACTGCAGTCCTGTTTCCAAGCGGCAGACGGTAAATGCGGAAGTCTGCTTTATACTAGATGAAGGGAAGAGATGGGATTTATACCCTGCCCTTCGCTACCCGAAGGAGTCTCAGAGTGGCTTACAATCTCCTTTCCTGTCCCCTCCCCACAACAGACACCCTGTGAGGGAGGCGGGGCTGAGAGAGCTCTTGACAGAACTGCCCTTGAGAGAACAGCTCTGAGAGAACTTGTGACTGACCCAAGGTCATCCAGCAGCTGCATGTGGAGGAGTGGGGAATCAAACCCAGTTCTCCCAGATTAGAGTCCGCCACTCTTAACCACTACACCGGCCATTGTCTCTTGTACCAAGCGGTAGTTTTTTCCCCAGCATCTCGAGATCCTTTAGCTGGAAATGATGGTGGGATAAAACCTGGGACCTGCTGTGTGCAAAGAATCCCCCCCTCGACCCTCCACTGAGCCACAGGCTCCTAGACTACGGTCACCTTACAAGTTCATGCCCATTAAGGGATGTGAACCAGGGATCCTGGGTTTCCCAAGGGTCTTTTTTGTTGTTGCTGGCAAATTGAGTGCAGCACTTTAACAGCATCATCTTTTAAGACATTGAATAGCTCAGCTGGAATACCATCACCTCCACTAGCTTTGTTGTTAGTAATGCTTTCTAAGGCCCATTTAACTTCACATTCCAGGATGTCTGGCTCGAGGTCAGTGATTACGCTGTCGTGGTTGTCAAGGACATTGAGGTCTTTCTTGTATAGTTCTTCTGTGTATTCTTGCCATCTTTTCCTAATCTCTTCTGCTTCTGTTAGGTCCCCAAGGGTCTTCCCCATAGCTAAATGGTAAAGTGCATGGACTCTAATCTGGGAGAACCGGATTCGATTCCCCACTCCTCCTCCACTTGCAGCTGCTGGATGACCTTGGGCAAGCCACAGTTCTCTCAGAGTTGTTCTTGAAAAAGAGCAATTTCTGTCAGAGCTCTCTCAGCCCCACCTACCTCACAGCGTGTCTGTTGTGGGGAGGGGAAGGGAAAGGCGTTTGTAGGCTGCTCTGAGACTCCTTTGGGTAGTGAAGGGTGGAGTATAAATCCAATCTCTTCTCTTCTTCTTCCCCACACTGGCTCACCACGCACTGGCTTTTGTCTCATGCATCTGTCTTGAAAAAATGTCTTTCAGTTGGCAGGGAGGTTTAAGGCTGATCAGTGCGGTAGCCAGCTATTAAGGCGGCTCCAAGCTTTGCTATGGGGTTTTCCGTCCCAATTAAAACCCTGCTTGACAAAGCCCCCCGGAGGAATGAGCGCAGCATTTGCTGACAACTGACTGTGGACACGGAGAGGCTGAGTCAGTCATTGCGTGCGGAAAACCTGATTGGAAGCCGAGAGCTAGGAGCACAATAGGCCTGCCAATTATTATTTTTTTATCTTTAAGAACAATGCACCAAACGCAACATCCCTCCCACCCCAACTGGAAAACCCGGCCCCCTAATCTCAAATGTGGCTGCAATATTGGTGGTGCAGCAAAGGCACCGTGTGCACGCTCAGAGATTCCTGCCGGTGAGAAATATTACATGACAAATGTGGACAATCACGACCAGTGTTCCCTCTAAGCTGAGTTAGTGTGAGCTAGCTCAGTTTTTCAGCCTCCGGCTCACACATTTTTTGTCTTACCTCAGGAAGGATGGCTTCAGAGCAAGCTAATTTATGCACTAGACATATTGCTTGCTCACAACTTTAATGCCAGTAGCTCACAAAGTAGAATTTTTGCTCACAAGACCCCACAGCTTAGCGGGAACATTGATCACGACCAGTGTTCCCTCTAAGCTGAGTTAGTGTGAGCTAGCTCACAGTTTTTTAGCCTCCGGCTCACACATTTTTGTCTCAGCTCAGGAAGGATGGCTCCAGAGCAAGCTAATTCATGCAGTAGTCAAATCACTCGCTCACAACTTTAATGCCAGCAGCTCACAAAGTAGAATTTTTGCTCACAAGACTCCACAGCTTAGCGGGAACATTGATCACGACATGGTCAAAGAACAAATGTTAAGAAAACAGTCGTGAGAGTCTGACCCACAAATCGGGCAGTCTACAAGACTTGCATGCCATTTTGCCTGACCTGCTGCCCTCACTAAGCCTCGGGGGGGGGGGATTGGCTTTCCCCCATCTTCTGTCTTTAAGGTGTGAATAAAACAAAATATTGCACAAGGATATTTTAAAAACTCAATATAGATTACATGATTTCCTATGGTCGTACCCATGGAGATGCCCAACTTGCCCCCGGCCTGAGGTGTACAAATGGCTGGCAGTTTGGCTAAGGCCCCTGTGCCTCAACAAAGACAGAAGGACTAAGATCTTACACACAAGAAGCCTGGCTGAAAATCGCTCTCGGCCTCATTTCTGCCGCGCAAGAGCGAACCTTTAGCCTCCTGCACAGGAGGAGGAATGAAACACCAACGGCTTGTCAGGGAAACGCAGCTTCCCTCCCCACAGCTCATTCACCTCTCCTGCAGGACCGGAACACAATTTGTTCCCGTTCCAGTTGGCTGTGGAGGGAGCTTAGAGCCGCCTCTGCTGCAACACAGGGCTTCTTGCGCTCTCGCTGTGCGCACCTGCAGCCTAACAAAGATAAATCTCCCCGGGCATCCGGAAAACCGCTGTCGACAACAGCAGCGGAGCAGAATCAAAGTTCAGCTCCAGAGCGGCCAACGGCAGCCCAGCCGCACCCCTCCCTTGCGCAGGGGGACCCTTCCTCCTGGACTGCTCCCCAGGGTCTACCTGGATGGACATCGGAGGCTACCTTAGTCCATAAGAACATCAGAGAAGCCAGTGTTGGATCAGGCCAGTGGCCCCTCCAGACCAACACTCTGTGTCACACAGTGGCCAGAAATACCTCAAGAGGTCCAGCAGTGGGGCCAGGACACTAGGAGCCCTCCCACTGTTGCCCCCCCCCAAAGCACCAAGAATACAGAGCGTCACTTGCCCTAGCCTGATAGTTCCTATCTATACCCTGTGGCTAATAGCCACTGATGGACCTCTGCTCAATATATTTATCCAATTCCCTCTTGAAGCCGTCCATGCTTGTAGCCGCCACCACCTCCTCCTGTGGCAGTGAATTCCATGTGTTCATCACTCTTTGGGTGAAGAAGGACTTCCTTTTATCTGTTCTAACCCGGCTGCTCAGCAATTTCATGGCGTGCCCACGAGTTCTTGGATTGTGAGAAAGGGAGAAAAGGACTTCTTTCTCAACCTGCTCTATCCCATGCATAATTTCATAAACCTCGATCACATCACCCCTCAGCCATCGTTTCTCCAAGCTCAAGAGCCCCAAGCGCTTTAACCTTTCTCCATAGGGAAAGTCTTCCAACCCTTTTATCATCCTAGTTGCCCTCTTCTGCCCTTTCCCCAATGCTAGAATATCCTTTTTGAGGTGTGGCGACCAGAACTGTACACAGTACTCCAAATGAGGTCGCGCCAGGGGCATTATGATATTGGCTGATTTGTGAGAAAGGGAGAAAAGGACTTCTTTCTCTACCTTTCGCTTTCTCTAGTCCATTTAGCGGAGAATTGGCCCCTGCTAAGGCACGGCCCTCGGCCGGCGCCTGTCCCTGCCAGTCCTCTCGCCCAGGAGTGCCAATTCTGATCCGCAATGGCTCTCCAGGGTCACCAGCACCAAAGAGTGGTTCCCAACACCTGCCACCCCAAACCCCATAACTGCAGATTTAACCTGGCGCCTTCAGCAGGCAAGCTCTCTCATGACCAGTGTTCCCTCTAAGCTGAGTTAGTGTGAGCTAGCTCACAGTTTCTAGCCTCCAGCCCACACATTTTTGTCTTCGCTCAGGAAGGGTGGCTCCAGAGCAAACTGATTTATGCAGCAGCCAAATCGCTCGCTCACAACTTGAGTGCCAGTAGCTCACAAAGTAGAATTTTTGCTCACAAGACTCCACAGCTTAGAGGGAGCATTGCTCAAGACCACATGAAGTTCCAGACGGGATCGGTTAGGAGGTGAGGCAAAAGGCTGGAGACAAACCCCTCCCCGGCTGCTGCCAGTCCAAGAAGACGTGCCTGGCCTTGATGGACCACAGGTCGGACTTGGATGGAGGCCGCATCCCCCGGTGGGCCTCTGTCATGGTCTCCCTGGGCTGGTCCAGCAGCGTCTCTCCAGGGTCCCAGGCAGAGGGAGGTCTTCCTCAGGACCTGTCACCTGAGACCCCCCCCCCACTAGAGATGCCGGAGGTCTGATCCACATAGAGCCTCCTTCTGCCCTGTTCTGCCCCTGAGCAGACAGCGGGGTGGGGGGGTCACTCATCCTCAGTATTTGAGGGCTTTTTTTGTAGAAAAAGCTCAGCAGGA
>NW_015167526.1:2037518-2057649 GCF_001447785.1 Gekko japonicus
GAGCCAGCCCTTGGACACGCTGGGAAAGGCACGGGAGGCATTTAAATGCTTCCCTGATCCTTCCAGGGCCCCCCCCCCTAGCTTGCCTGCCTCGGAGTTGCCGGGGGTCACTCTTCAGGCCTTCCCTCTGTAGCCACGCACACAGAGTTTTGGCGTTAGGGGGCGTGGCCAGCTCTGAAGCCAGCCGGAACTCCGTTCCTGTGCGTTCCTACTCAAAAATAGCCCTGAATTATGAATTGGGACTGGAACATTCCAGGACTGTTTCTCCCAGAGACTGGCTGAGCTTGGAGCTCTAGAAAAATAGCCCACCAGGACTCATAGTCCAGTTTTGGGCACCACATTTGAGGAAGGATGCTGACAAGGCCGGACGTGTCCAGAAGAGGGCAACCAGGAGGGTGAGAGGGTTGGAATCCAAGTCTTACGAGGAAAGGCTGAAAGAGTTGGGCCTGTTTCGCCTGGGAAAGAGAAGGCTTAGAGGGGACAGGATTGCAGTCTTCAAATATCTGAAGGGCTGTCATGTAGAAGATGGAGCAGATCTATTCTCTCTTGCCCCGGATTGCAAGACTAGATCTAACGGGTGGGAATTACAAGGGAGTCGATACCGGCTGAATATCAGGAGAAACTTCCCGACTGTAAGAGTGGTTGAGCAGTGGAGCAGACTGCCTCGGGAGGTGGTGGATGCTCCTTCGCTGGACATCTTCAAGCGGAGGCTGGACGACCATCTTTTGGCTATGCTCCTGCAGAGTGCAGGGGGATGGACTAGATGACCTGCAAGGTCCCTTCCAACTCTAACATGATTCTATGATTCTATGACTCTGGAGGTGGCCAATGAGGAATTAATGGCTCTGACAATGGCCTATCGTTGGTAGTTGTTTGGGGAAGTGGGTGGAGTCACATGCTATTTAAAACAGGGCAGTTGCCCTGGCTTTTCGCTCTTTGTTCTGGCTGAATCACTAATAAAGGAGAGCCGATCACTCAGCTTGGGGTCGGACCTCCATGGAACCCGGTATTGAACACTCAGCGACAAAAGGGACAGGATTCTAGCAGGTCCTTCCTGGACCTTCCCCCCGTCCTGCGCATGCCTGAGCTTCATCAGGCTCCGCCTCCTACCTGCCACGCCTACCACGGCTCCACCTCGCATGAGCCCTTCTCATGGGGTGACATTTCATTTTTTTAATCTCCGGAGAGAACAGTGACATCAGGACACGCCCGTCCCGTCGAAACGCTTCCAAGGGGAAGACCTTGTCAGTGGACCGGCTTCAGAATTCAGGAGGCAATGAGCGCCCAACTGCAGCATCCCCAGGAAATGCCCCTTTCCAGGGCTTTTTTTGTAGAAAAAGCCCAGCGGGAACTCATTAGCATAATAGGCCACACCCAACAGCAGAAACTCATTGGCATATTAGACCACAGCCCTGACAGCATAGCTCATTCGCATATTAGGCCACACACCCATGTTACCAGAAGTGTGGTCATCCAGCCATGCCCACCTTTTGCTTCTTATTCTGTTGATCTTGTTTGTGGTCAAAACCCAGGGGTTTTTTTGTAGCAGGAATTCCTTTGCATGTTAGGCCACACACCCCTAATGTAGCCAATCCAAATGAGTTTCTGCTGTTGGGTGTGGCCTATTATGCTAATGAGTTCCTGCTGGGCGTGGCCGACTTGGGAGCCAGCCAGAACTCCGTTCCTGTGCGTTCCTGCCCAAAAATAGCCCTGCCCCTTTCTCTTTCCCGGTGCGTATTTGCGGCGTGACGCTAACACTGGCTTTGAGTCCCTGCAGCATTTGCAACACCATGTCTTTAAGAGGGAGGGAGGGAGGGAGGGAGGGAGATTTCAAAAAGGATGTGGACAAAATGGAGCAGTTGCAGAGGAGAGCGACGAGGATGATTGGGGGCCTGGAGACCGAGGAGCCCTATGAGGAAAGCCCTATGAGGGACTTGGGAAGGTTCAGTCTGCAGAAGAGGAAGTAGAAGAAAAGATTGGATTTACACCCCGCCCTTCACTCGGAGTCTCAGAGCGGCTCACAAACCCCTTTCCCTTCCCCTCCCCACATCAGACACCCTGTAAGATAGGTGGGGCTGAGAGAGCTCTTTCCAGAACCGTCCTTGAGAGAACAGCTTTCATAGAACTAGGGCTTGCCCAAGGTCATCCAGCAGGTGCAAGTGGAGGAGTGGGGAATCAAACCCGGTTCTCCCAGATTAGAGCCCGCACACTTAACCACTGCACCAAACTGGCTCAGGAGATCAAGGAGACTGCTCTCTTGAAGTATTTGATGGGCTGTCACTTGGAGGAGGGCAGGGAGTTGTTCCTGTGGGCAGCGGAGGAGAGGACTCGCAAGAATGGGTTTAAATTAAGGGCGGGAAGGTACTGGCTGGATCCTAGGAAGACCTTTTTGACCGTCCGAGTTGTGCCACAGTGGAATCAGCTGCCCAGGGAGGTGGCGAGCCCCCCTCCCTGGCCGTCTTCAAGCAGCAGCTGGACAAACACTGGTCAGGGATGCTCTCGGCTGGTCCTGCACTGAGCAGGGGGCTGGACTAGATGGCCTCTAGGGCCCCTTCCCACTCTGTGATTCTACAATTCCCCCGTTGCCCCTCATGCCTTTCATCATGGGGATGTGCTGTGTGGGTGCCTTTCGTAGCCTGCAACGTGGCACTCAGGAACCACCCCGAGCTGCTGGACAGGGAGAAAAAGCAGGAGGCCAAACTCTGCCCCAGAGCACCTGGCAGGAGAGCCGGGTGCCCGTGACTTCCAGCCCCAGAAAGGCAGCTGTCCCATCCCCTTTCACCTTGTTGCAAACAGGCGCATTGCTTGTGGGGAAAGGACGCCCGCAGCAGGTGCAACGTGGCGCGCAAGAACAGCCGCCACTTGCCAAAAACACATCTGAGACGTGCGTGACCTCGGAAACTGGTTCAGCGGAAATCAATGGGACTCCGGGCGGCTCCGAGCACCACCGCGAGAGGCCCACTCGGCCCGGCTTCCCTCTGCTCCAGCCTCGCACGCCGACCTCATCTGCCTTGCCGCCTCAGGCCTCTGCAGCACCCTCCCCAAATCCCTCCCTGATCCCCATCTACAGCTCCCAGTCCCCTTGCAGTAGAGTCTTTGGCTGCAGAGATGCAAGGGATCGGGTATCGTTCCTGGGAAGACCCACAAATCCTTTTTATCCACATTAGAAAAAGCAGCCCAAAGGTGGGGACTTCACAAAATACATGAAATACAGTCCGATAGAGGAGGAGGAGAAGAGGAGGAGAAGGAGGACCCCGCCCTTCACTCGGAGTCTCAGAGCGGCTTACAACCTCCTTTCCCTTCCCCTCCCCACATCAGACGCCCTGTGAGGTAGGTGGGGCTGAGAGAGCTCGGACAGAAACTGCCCTTGGGAGAACAGCTCTGACAGAACTATGGCTTGCCCAAGGCTGCTGCAATTGGAGGAGTGGGGAATCAAACCTGGTCCTCCCAGATTAGAGTCAATGCACTTAAGAAATCAACCCTGACTGTTCCCTGGAAGGTCAGATAATGAAACTGAAGCTCAAATACTTTGGCCACCCAATGAGAAGGGAGCACTCCCTGGAGAAGACCCTGATGCCGGGAAAGACTGAAGGTCAAAGAAGACGGGGACGGCAAAGGATGAGATGGTTAGACAGTGTCATCGATGCAACGAACATGAAATTGAGCGAACTTCAGAGGACGGCGGAAGACAGGAGGGCCTGGCGGGATCTGGTCCATGGGGTCACGAAGAGTCGGACTCGACTGTGCGAAAAGATGACAACAACAACAACATAGCCACTGTAGCAAACCACTACATGACACCAAGCTGACTCTAAAAGCAGACTGGTCAGGAATAAATGCTAGATCTCCATTAGCAATAGAGTTTGCTTACAAGGGATTGGGCCAATTTCCCAGGATAGAAGAGTAGCCACACCGGATAAGACCCACAGTCCCTCTAGTCCAACAACCCCTCTCACACAGAAGGCAGTCGGGTGCCACAAGGAAGCTCCCAGGTGGGGCCCATGGGCAGCCCCCCGTCCCTGGGTTTACCACTCCCCAGCATCTCCTTTGATTACCCTGGGTAGTGGCAAAGGATGGCCCAATCTTCCGTAAGTCAGTCTCACCTCCTTTTAACTCCATCTCCACCAGGGGCCACCCAGCACTTCTTGGAGCGGTGAGTTCCACAAGCCCCACAGCGCTCGTTCCCTCCCAGCTACGCCCAGGGCCGGCTCAAGGTGTTTCTGCGGCCTAGACAAGGCTGCCTTATGGTGCAGATGCCAACCTCCCAGTGGGGCCTGGAAACCTGGAGACCTCTGGAGCCAGCCACCCTTTTGCTGCCGCCACCACCACCTCCTCCCCCCCACCGCCACCACCACCAAAGGGGGGGAGGAGGGGGGAGGCACAGCTTGGTGCCCCATCCAGGGCCCGGCGCTCTAGGCGAATGCCTAGTTCGCCTAGTGGGTGAGCCGGCCCTGGCTACGCCTCTCCTTGGATGTAGCACGTGCCCACTTTCGTAACTCCCTGGTTCTCCTTGACTCCAGTCCTTCCTTTGTCTATGATTGCAACTTAGACTGGAAGCCCGTGTTGCTCATGGCTCATTCTGGATCTGGCATTCGCTCCGTTGTTTTACCAAACCCACACCGGAACAGAAAAAGATGCGGCTCAAAACCACATTCAAATACCCCGGGCCAACGCCGTACTGATGGCAGAGTCACCCCCGAATGCCCCTAAAACGCCTGTAAATCTATGCAGACAGCTACCGTAAAACCGAGAGATCAAAGGAAGTGAAACCGGCATGCAGTCCGGACGCTACCATAAAATCCGACAATCAATCAATGTGAAAGTGGCATGCAATGCAGAGGGGAATTTCTGTACCAACGTGGGTTTGTTAAAACAATGGAGCAAATGCTAGATGCAGACTGGGCCCATGTTGACCTACAGAGCGTGGCATCTCTTGACACAGCCCTGCCCGCCACAAACTAAGCATCCGTGGCATCGCGCCACAGCCTCCACATCACTGGGCATTTCAGGAGCCAGTTTGGTGTAGTGGTTAAGTGTGCGGGCTCTGATCTGGGAGAACCGGGTTTGATTCCCCGCTCCTCCACTCGCACCTGCTGGATGACCTTGGGCAAGCCACAGTTCTGTCAGAGCTGTTCTCTCAAGGGCAGTCCTTCAGAGAGCTCTCTCAGCCTCACCTACCTCACAGGGAGTCTGTTGTGGGGAGAGGGAGGGAAAGGAGTTTGTAAGCCGCTCTGAGACTCCTTTGGGTAGTGAATGGTGGGGTATAAATCCAATTTCTTCTTCTTCTTCTTCTTCTTCTTCTTCTTCTTCTTCTTCATTAACAGGAAAGAGTATACAGCTTGGATCAGCTCACGGAATAACCAGCCCTCTCATCTGGGTAAGAGTCTGTCAGACTGGTGTGCAAGAAAGAGATCCAGCGTGGTGTCGCGGTTAATCTGGAGAACCAGGTTTGATTCCCCACTCTGCTCTACGTGAAGCCTGCCGGGTGACCTTGGGCCAGTCACAAGTCTCTGGGGCTCTCTCAGCCCCACCTGCCTCACAAGGTGTCTGTGGTGGGGAGGGGAGTGGAGGAGAATGGAAGGCGATTGCAAGCTGCTTTGAGACTCCGGGTAGAGGAAAGTGGGGTATAAAAACCAACTCTTCTTCAACTCTGCTTCTTCTAAATCTGACCTGCGTCTTCAGCGGTAGGATCTCCCCATTTCTGCCCAACTACTGTAAAGTGACAGGGGGAGGATGCAACTGATGCTCCCTCTAAGCTGTGGAGTCCTCTGACCAAAAATTCTGCTTTGTGAGCTTCTGGCATTAAAGTTGTGAGTGAGCAATTTGGCTGTTGCATCAGTTAGTTTGCTCTGGAGCCCTCCTTCCTGAGCTAAGACAAAAGTGTGTGAGCTGGAGGCTAAAAAACTGTGAGCTAGCTCACACTAACTCAGCTCGTTTTGGGTCCAATGCTCCCTCTGGTTGCAATGGAGGCCCTTGGGAGGGAAGTGCTGCCTTCAACCGACCAGTTCTCCCTTTCCATCTCCACCCACCCTGCCTGCCTTTCCTACTGACCCAGGTCTTCAGTCAAACACAGGGTTCAGCGGCCTTAACGCGTACACATCCAAAGCTGCCCTTTACTGAACTAGACCCTCAGTCCATCAGAACTTGTCTACTCACACTGGCAGCAGCTTTCCAGGGTCTCAGGTAGAAGTCTTTCTATCACCCTCTACCTGATCTTTTTAACTGGAGATGCCAGGATTTGAACCTGGGACCTTCTGCATGCCAAGCAGAGGCTCCGCCACGGAGGCACGGCCCCTCCCCGAATGCTTTTTGGCCCAGACTAATGCCAAATCATTAAAAGACCTGCCACGTAAAGCCAATCTCCAAACACACGCCCCCGGACTTCACGAAAAACTCTTCTACGTCTAAATGGCAGGACGTAACCTTATTGGCAACGAGACCTCATTAGCCATCTGCTGCCCTCTTGGTACCCAGTGCAGCCGCCAACTCCCCTCCCAGGTACAGAAAGCGCTTCTTGCGCTATTATTATACCAACAGGGGGACAAAATCCAGCTACGGGGGGTGGGGGGTGGGAGAGACCAAAATACCGACTGCGTTCTCTCTCTCATCTCTCATCCCTGGGCAGCAGAGTTAAGAAGCGGAGGGGAACAGACTGCCTCTCCATCTGCTCTGGATTTCGAAAGCGGCCCAACAAAGCAGGCAGAGCTGTGCCGCCGGGGGTTTGTTGAAGTCAACACTACCTGTGTGGCACGGGGGCCTGGGGGGGGGAGGCCATTTGGCAAAGGGGTGGGGGTGCCCAGACCCTCAACCGCCCATCGCCAGCATCCCTGGATGTCTCCCTGCACCAGCGCAGACCTACGGTATCGATCGCCATCGATCGCCGAGGTCGAGACCTGTCATTCTATCCGACCAAAATGCCTGTGAGGGTCAAATGAATGGAACCTCCATAGACAGACGCAATCTACCTCTGAAAACCGGGGGGGGGGGGTGAAAAACAGCAAGAAAGGGCCTCACAGCCTGATCCAGCCTATTGTGTGGACCCTGGGGGGGAGGATGCGCTGTCGCCACCCCGAAAGTGGGATCCCCTTCAGTAGAGACCTAGGCACCGCGTGCTGAGGACGGAAAAGCAAGTTTCATCCTCCGTGGAATATGAAGCCCCAGCTTAGCACTCGACTCTGCAGAAGGGGACTGGAAGAAGAAGAAGAAGACAAAGAGGAGGAGGAGGAGATTGGATTTATACCCCACCCTTCACTACCCAAATGTGTCTCAGAGGGGTTTACAAACTCCCTTCCCCTCCCCACAACAGATACCCTGTGATGTGGGGCTGAGAGAGCTCTGACAGAAACTGCTCTTTTTCAAGAACAGCTCTGACAGAACTATGGCTTGCCCAAGGTCACCCAGCAGCTGCACATGGAGGAGTGGGGAATCAAACCCGGTTCTCCCAGATTAGAGTCTGCCGTTCCTAACCACGACACCAAACTGGCTCTGGCTCTTAATCCCAGGCTGGCCACGAGAACTCCAAGGAAAGGAAAGACACTTTGTACATGCTCAGAGGCAACTGCCTTCATTGCACCAGGGCCTACGACTCCGCCACATTTATACAGCACTTCAGAGTACTTCCCTGGCATTCCTCACAGCCATTTGCTTTCACAGCCCCGTAAGACGGATCGGCACGACGATTATGCTCTGATGATGGATGAAGGGAAGAGCTTCCCTGAGGCCAGCTAGAAGGGTCCCAGCAGGAGCCAGAGGTGGACATGCGACTTCTCGTTCTATGACCACTCCGCCGCACTGGTCCCCCTGCTCCGGGTCGGACTTCTGGGCCGAAGGCGCATCTCGAAATAGGTCCTGTGTCCGGCCCTCGAGTTACATAAAGGCTCCCAGGCAAAGCCGTGCCACGCATCCCTGCGCAGGGCCACGCCGGGATAGCCGCAGCTCTGGGGCTTGTCACATCCGATCCTTCTGTTTACGGCGTTCTGCAGCAACCCAGACGGCCGGGCCTGCCTGTACGGCTGGATCCTCTGCAGTGGCCTCGCCATGGCAACGGGGCCTTTTGCCCCTCTGGAAAGACAACCCAGCGGGCCACTCGAGGCCGGCAGAAGCCCAGGACCCGCTCCAAAGACAGCCCTGCACGGGGGGGGGGGCCTCGAGAAATCGGGAATGCAAATCTCAACCAAAACCCCAAACGGGGCTTTCTCACCTGCTGGGTTGGAATTTTAAAACCTGCTGCCACCGGCCACTCGCTCACTGTCTTCCTCACTCTCTGCGCCAGTCTGGGATCCAAACGCCGCACGTGCCCGTTTCCAAGGGTTCGGCGGGCGAACCTCACCCGCTTTGGATCACCCACCCTCTGCGACAGCTCCCGGAGGAGATCCAATCTGCTAATGCGGGTGTTTCTCCCCTGCAGTTCAAGGAACCTTCCCCTTCACAAGAGGCTCGGAGAGGGAATGCGCGGTTGCCAGCAGAACGGATCTTGGGGGGGGGGAAGCCCTTCACCCTAGCCTTTGGGGTGGAGGGAACTCTCTGTAAGCTCAGAGGACCTTTTGGCTGCACCGTCAGGGCTGGATCCAGCCCTAGCAAAAAAAGCTCCAACTGCCGTCAGGGGCAGGGGAGGAACCAGCCAGCCCCCCCCCCCACCGCACCCCACCGTGCCCGAACCGGCACCCCAGCTGAGCACCTGCTCCCCAAACAACTTTTACGTTATATTTAACATCGCCGGTATTTTTCTTTCATTCCTGCAAGCCGCCTTAGGAGCCAACTTTGATCGAAAAACCAGATTAAAAACCAATTAACGAACACATGTGCATGCACGTGCATCGATCGACGTCCATTCCAGGGGTTAAATCTGGGCGTAAACTAAGCCTAATTCCGTGGCCTGGCTCTGTTGCCCTAGACAGCTCCTAAAATTCTCAAGTTGAGGCAGGTACCCCACCCGGAGCCATGATCCAGCCACCTGTTTGTTTACTATCAGTCTCAGAATTACAGCATTTCTCTTTTGTTAAAAAAAAAACAAAGATGACTCAAGCTGCTAGTCCTCAAGAGTGGGGAGGCAAGCTAGAAAGCATATGAGCGATGCCAAGCATTAAAACAAAGCATTGCACCAACCAAAGAAGGAAGCATAGTGGATCGGTACCAGGATTCTATGAACCCCCTCTGCCTTTCCCTTCCCCATCAGAAGCAGGATCGGGGGGGGGGGATCAAATATGAGCAAATTTGCTGATTGTATGATTTACAGACCTTGGCTCCCCTAGGCGACAAATGCATTTTTTTTTTGGCGGTAGGGAATCCGTGCAGCCTCCAAATGTCATGTATTTAGGGACGAGCTGTGCCTCATTGGCAAAGCACCTGCTTGGCATGCAGAGAAGGTCCCGAGTTCAGTCCCCGGCATCTCCAGTTGAAAGGACCAGGCAGGAGGTGATTGAAAGACGTCCGCCTGAGACCCTGGAGAGAGCAGCTGCCAGTCTGAGTAGACAATACTGACCCTGATGGACTGACGGTCTGACTCAGTAGAAGGCAGCTTCATGTATTTAAGACCCACAGATATGTAATTACAAGGATGTTGGACATGGAAGTTCCAGGTTCAGATCTCCGCTGGGCCCTGGAGCTCACCAGCTGGCTTCAGTCCCACCGACCTCAAAGGCAGTGTTACCTGTAAGCTGAGTTAGTGTGAGCGAGCTCACAGGTTTTTAGTCTCTGACTTACACATTTTTGCTCACAAATTTAATGCTGGTAGCTCAGAAAGCAGAATTTTTGCTCTCAGGACTCCACAGCTTAGAGGGAGCATCGTTCTATTAGACTGATCTCATTTCTGTGCACTGATGACAAGCAAGTCCTAGGTTACAAACTGAACTCTCCAATGCAAGAACAAGATGCATTTCTTCCTTTAGGAGGTGCTGTTGTCACAAGAAAAGAAAAAGGTTTCAGTTTTGTTTTTGCATGTGGGTGGGTATTCTGTTTGTAATCATTGCTTGGATACACTATATTTTTAATAGGCTAGCTGTGATCATTTCATGCCAAGTAAAAATGTCCATAGTCATATTTGATGTTCCTAAAGTAACAGAATGACTTTCAATCTGGAAAAGAAAAAAGAAGTGCTAATGTGGCATTTTTTTCAATTTTTCCAAAAATTCCCGTTTCCCCCACGAAAAAACCAGGGTTTTTTCCGGGCTTCAAAATTTCCGGAAATTTTACATCTCTATACAGGGTCGTTGCATAAAAAGGGATAAGTTCCTCCTTCCTCATCCTGAACCCCTTGAATAAAATAGTAAGACATATTTAATTTCCAAGGTATCTTTCCTTTCCTGCGTGAGTCAGATACCAAATGTCACTAGCCCCCGAGTCTGCTTTCTGCTTCTGGCCAAGCTCTCCTTCATTACCACCTTCAAGAACCTAGCGGGGGACATCAGATGGTTATACCTGTCCTGTGATACGGAAGGTAGCATTTAAAGGCTTTGTTGAGCAACATATCGCTCCCAAAGTCTCCTGTTTGGGTCACAGAATCATAGAGTTGGAAGGGATCTCCAGGGTCATCTAGTCCAACTCCCTGCACAATGCAGGAAATTGACAAATACCTCTGCCCCCCCACACCCCTGTGACCCCTGCTCCATGCCCAGAAGAGGGGGGGAACTCTCCAGGATCCCTGGCCAAATTGCCCTGGAGAAAATAGTTTCAGCGTGAGCTGGACTATAGTTTATTTCACTGCCAAGGCTGCCATTTCCTCCAGGGGAGATTCTGGAAATCAGTTGTCATTCTGGGACAACTCCAGGCCCCACCTGGAGATGCGTTACCATAGTCCCATCCTGGATCCCAGTTTCCATCGTCATTGACTCAGTGCAAGCTGACCCAATTTGAAACTGTGTATAGACAGTGCAGGTGGCACAGCTTCCTCTCCTGGTCATATATTCCTTTGCCACATATATAGGCAGGGGTCATTTCCTGCCGGAGCGCTGGTCCTGCATTGGGCAGGGGGTTAGACTAGATGGCCTCTATAGACCCTTCCAACGCTATGATGCTATGATTCTATAACAAACAAACAAACAACCCTCCAGGATCCCTGATCAAACTGGCCCGGGATGGAATTCATGGCTCAGCTATGGGCTTCACGGCTGTTAAGAAAGCGACAGCCACTGGTTTAGATGATGTTTTTAAAAGACTATGGGCAAATTCAGGAAGGACAAATGACCCTGGCCACTAAGTAAAACCTCCACCTTTAGAGGCAGTATATCTCTGCACACTGTACACAAGGGACACACCCAGTGTTCCCTCTAAGCTGAGTTAGTGTGAGCTAGCTCACAGTTTTTTAGCCTCCAGCTCACACATTTTTGCCTTAGCTCAGGAAGGAGGGCTCCAGAGCAAACTAATTGATGCAGTAGCCAAATCATGAGCTCACAACTTTAATGCCAGTAGCTCACAAAGTAGAATTTTTGCTCACAAGACTCCATAGCTTAGAGGGAACATTGGACGCACCGTGCATGTTCTGCTTCGGAGCGTCCAGAGATTTCTGGCTAGCCACTATTGGAAACCGAATACGAAACCTCCCAGGTCTCTTGCGGGGACATTCCGTCAATATTTGTCTCCCCCCTGCCTTCCCCAAGCACTTCCGCAAAGGTGAAGAAGACGGGCCGCTTGGGTCGATCGAACCAGCCGTTTCAAACGATAGGGGAGTCTTCCCGCCCCTCTCCCAAAACCAATTAAGGAGGCACAACAAGATGTCGACCACACTCGGGCCAGGCCAAAGAGATGCACGTGAGTTGCTGGGGCGTGCTTTGGCAGGAAAGCGCAGTCCGTTCCCAGCACCGTACGCACTGTGCCACGTACGAGCCCTCCCTCCCAGTGAGTTGGGCGCTGCTCCCATTAATGGATGTGCTTAACGGCATCGTCAAAGAATGAAAGCGCAGCTCCCCACCCAACCCTGGCACAGAAAGGCTCCGGCTGAGGAGCCGCAGAGATGTGCTGCACCAGATGTGCCAAAGCGAGAACGAAGGGCCCAGGGACACCATGAAAACGTCGCTGCTAACCGAGAGAAGGATTAGAGCCCCTTCCCAGGGAGGAGGTGCCTCTGCAGGAGACAGTGGGCTGAGCAGCTCGGGGCTAGGGATGCCAACCTCCAGGGGTGGCTGGAGATCGCCTGGGATTACAACAGATTTCCAGGGGACACGGACAGTCCACCTAGAGAAAATGGCTGCTTGAGAAGGTGGACTCTATGGCATTGTGACCCACTGAAGAGCCAGTTGGGTGTCGTGGTTAGGAGCGCGGACTCTAATCTGGGAGAACCGTGTTTGATTCCCCACTCCCTCCACATGCAGCTGCTGGTGTGACCGTGGGTCAGTCACAAGTTAACTCAGAGCTGTTCTCTCAAGGGCAGGGATGTTCTGCCTTCTTTGGCCACTATGTGACACAGAGTGTTGGACTGAATGGGCCACTGGCCTGATCCAACATGGCTTCTCTTACGTTCTTATGTCTGGGGCAGTGATGCTCTGTCTTCTTGGAGCTTGGGGGGGGGGGGCAAGAGTGGGAGGGCTTCTGGAGTTCTGGTCCCGCTGGGTGGACCTCCCGATGGCACCTGGGGTTTGGCCACTGTGTGACACAGAGTGTGGGACTGGATGGGCCACTGGCCTGATCCAACACGGTTTCTCCTATGTTCTTATGTTCAGTTCTCAGCCGCACCTACCTCACAGGGTGCCTGTTGTGGGGAGGGGAAGGGAAAGGAGATTGTAAGCGGCTCTGAGACTCCTTCAGGTAGTGAAGGGCGGGGTATAAATCCAATCTCCTCTTCTTCAAGAGTGCCAGTTTGGTGTCGTGGTGAAGTGCGCGGACTCTAATCTGGGAGAACCGGGTTTGATTCCCCATTCCTCCACTTGCACCTGCTGGATGACCTTGGGCAAGCCACAGTTCTGTCAGAGCTGTTCTTGAAAAAGAGCCGTTTCTGTCAAGAGCTCTCTCAGCCCCACCCGCCTCCCAGGGTGTCTGTTGTGGGGAGGGGAAGGGATAGGAGATTGTAAGCGGCTCTGAGACTCCTTTCGGTAGTGAAGGGCGGGGTACAGATCCAATCTCTTCTTCTTCTTGAAGCCCCTCCCTCCCCAAACCCTGCCTTCCTTAGGCTCCACCCCCAAAATCTCCAGATATTTCCCAACCCGGACCTGGCAACCCCACTCAGGTCCCTCCATGGCCATCTCTCTGCTTCCACAGTGGCTGAGAAAGGAATCTGGTGATCTCCCCCCAGGTTCAAAGCTGGCCGTGGTCACCAAGGAACCGGAATGGACCTTTAAAGCCCTGCGTGGCCTGGGACCAGTGTTCCCTCTAAGCTGAGTCAGTGTGAGCTAGCTCACAGTTTTTTAGCCTCCGGCTCACACGTTTTTGTCTTAGCTCAGGAAGGAGAGCTCCAGAGCAAACTAATTGATGCAGTGGCCAAATCTCTCACTCACAACTTTAATGCCAGGAGCTCACAAAGTAGAACTTTTTGCTCACAAGACTCCACAGCTTCGAGGGAGCATTGCCTGTGAGGTAGGCGGGGCTGAGAGCTCTCTCTCGAGGACTGCCCTTGAGAGAACAGCTCTGACAGAACTATGGCTTGCCCAAGGTCATCCAGCAGCTGCAAGTGGAGGAGTGGGGAATCAAACCCGGCTCTCCCAGATTAGAGTCCATGCAGTTCACCACTATACTACATTATGGGGCCTACCTCACAGAACCGTTGGAAGGATTCCTGAGCCAATGCATCTGAACATTTTGAACATTTAAGAGGGGTGCTTTGTACGGCCTCCCAAAAGTCTCCGCCTCGGTTTCCTTCCTGCTGCGTTGAACAGGGGCGCCTCCAGCAGGGATAAATACATAAATAAAATAAGGGGGAGGCCGCAAGGGGCAGGTCCTGCCACTCACTGGTAAGGGGAAACGCTCTGTTCGTGCTCAGGGGTTTCTTAGGCATCCCAGGACCAGTGTTCCCTCTAAGCTGAGTTAGTGTGAGCTAGCTCACAGTTTTTTAGCCTCTGGCTCAGAAATTTTTGTCTTAGCTCAGGAAGGATGGCTCCAGAGCAAACTAATTTATGCAGTAGCCAAATCACTTGCTCACGACTTTAATGACAGTAGCTCACAAAGAAGAACTCTTGCTCACAAGACTCCACAGCTTAGAGGGAACATTGCCCAGGACTCCGCTCTGGAACCCTCAGCCAGCCCCAAGCCCTGCCTGTCTGTAAAACAGGAGTCAAAAGTGGCCATACGCCGGCCAGAAGAAGGCCGCCGCTCCCAGACTAAAAGTGCCACGTGATGATTGACAGCTGTCGTCCTCACCACCGGCTTATACACACGGCCAGGCCAAGCCAGCAAACAACCTTTCGCTCGGTCACCTGCAGCAAACTGGGATCGCCCGCAGGCGGACCGGCCATGGCATCCTCGGCACGCCAGGAGCCAGAAGTGAGGCTCATCGGGTCGGACTCTCGGTATCCAAGGGCGTCGTGCTTGGAGCGGAGATGCTGCGATCCAACACGGGCCTCGCGGCAGCTCTGGGGGCATGCCCCAAAAGTGCACCGAGCCAAAGAGGAAACCAGAGGAAAGGGCAAGAGCCCCAAACCCAGAGTGGCCGGGGCAAGTGGGCCAGAACCGTGGCCGACTGAGACACAGATGTGACGTCTGTGTAGGAAACTGTCATAGCGCCAACATTCCTATTCATTGCTTCTGCTGCAGCAACGTACAGCGTTCTCGACCAGTCAGGACACCGTTCGGCCTGTCCGAATGTGAGGGTCCCCCTGCTGGAGAGAGGCTCCCCGAGAGTCCTGTGGCCAACCGTGACCAGGTGGGCGTCCCCAAGAAGCTTAAGGACATCAACGCCATCCCGTTCTGCTTCATCTCTTGCATCCGGCATGCAGCGATAACACTGCCCCCATGGCAGGACGCCATCAAAGGGACTCTGACGGACCCCATCTCCGGGGCTCAGAAGGCAGGTTGGGGAAACCAGCCCAGCCCCAGGTCCTAGACCCCGCTCCTTCACAGACCTCAGAGGCACCCCAGGCAAAGCAGAGCTCAGCGAAGGCAAAGGGAGCAGTGTTCCCTCTAAGCTGAGTTAAGTGTGAGCCAGCTCACAGTTTTTCAGCCTCCGGCTCACGCAGTTTTGTCTTCGCTCAGGAAGGGACGGCTCCAGAGCAAACTGATCGATGCAGTTGCCAAATGGCTCGCTCACAACTTTAAGGCCGGTAGCTCAAAAAGCAGAATTTTTGCTCACAAGACCCCGCAGCTTAGAGGAAGCATTGAAAGGGAGTCCTCCCCACGCACACCTCAGCTGCGGGCCACAGGCTGAGACCCAGCAGAATTCTTCTAGGAATAATGATGTTTCCCCCGATTAAGGAAGAAACGGCCATGGGGGAAAGGACCTCTCTTAGCAGAATGGGTCTGCAGCCATGTTCCCTCTGAGCTGAGTTAGTGTGAGCTAGCTCACAGTTTTTTAGCCTCCAGCTCACAGATTTTTGTCTTAGTTCAGGAAGGGATGGCTCCAGAGCAAACTAATCTATGCAGCAGCCAAATCGCTCGCTCACCACTTTAATGCCAGGAGCTCACAAAGGAGAATTTTTGCTCATGAGACTCCACGGCTTAGAGGGAACATTGAAGGATCTGGCCTTTGGGCTTCGGATCTGGGAGATACCTGGAGGGGAATCTTGTGGGAGAGGGGGAGGTATTTGTGGGTTTCCTGCATTGTGCAGGGGGTTGGACTAGATGACCCTGGAGGTCCCTTCTGACTCTATGATTCTAAGATTCTGTGATTCTATGAGCTCCCCGTTGCTGTTTTCCCAAGAACAGTTTGAACGAAAAGCCTATCAGGAGGAGCTGCTGGATGACCTTGGGCAAGCCATAGTCCTGTCAGAGCTGTCCTTGAAAAAGAGCAGTTCCTGTCAGAGCTCTCTCGACCCCACCTGCCTCGCAGGGTGTCTGTCATGGGGAGGGGAAGGGAAAGGAGTTTGTAAGCCCCTCTGAGACACCTTTAGGTGGTGAAGGGCAGGGTATAAATCCAATTTCTGGCCACTGTGTGACACAGAGTGTTGGACTGGGTGGGCCTTTGGCCTGATCCAACACTGGCGTCTCTTCTGTTCTTACGTTCAATCTCCTCCTCCTCTTCTTCTGCCAGTTCCCCTCCATCACCAATAGGCCTGCAGAATACTGCACATCTGGCAAGGGGGTGGGAACCGGTCGAGGGCTGTGCTTGGCCGACCTCAGGAGAACCGAAACTGAGGCTCATGCCTCCTTGCCCCCGCCCACCATGTCTGCCCCCAGAAGGAACAGGGGGCCGCTCATCTTCCACCCTGACCTGGACGGCCCAGAGCAATCCTGATCGCCTCAAACCTCAGCAGCCAAGCAGGGTTGTCAGCCCGAGTTCAGGTCTGGATGGGGGCCCACCAAGGACGTCCAGAGTCTCTTCGCAGGAGCAGGCAACGGGCAAGGTCCCTCGCCTGGGAAACCCTGCGGGGGTTAGGGTTACCATAAGTTGGCTGAGACCTGATGCGGGCCCGTAGCTACAGTGGGGCATATTGGGGCTAGGCCCCCTGACTGACTGGCAAGGCCCCACGACTTTCTATCCAGGGCCCCCAAACTGTAGCGGGGGGGAGCCGGGTACCCCTTTAATTTGATTAGACACTGCCCCCTAAGAGGAGGAGGAGGAGATTGGATTTATACCCCTTGCCCTTCACTCCCCAAGGGAGTCTCAGAGCAGCTTACAAACTCCTTTCCCTTCCACTCCCCACAACAGACACCCTGTGAGGTAGACCGGGCTGAGAGAGCTCTGACAGAAACGGCTCTTTTTCAAGAACAGCTCTGACAGAACTGTGGCTCGCCCAAGGTCATCCAGCAGCTGCGAGTGGAGGAGTGGGGAATCAAACCCGGTTCTCCCAGATCAGAGTCAACGCACTTAACTACGACAGCAAAGAAAATTTAAATACCCCCCCAACTTAAAAACTCCTAGCTACAGCCCTGACCAGTGTTCCCTCTAAGCTGAGTTAGCATGAGCTAGCTCACAGTTTTTTAGCCTCCAGCTCACACATTTTCGTCTTAGCTCAGGAAAGATGGCTCTGGAGAAAACTAATTTATGCAACAGCCAAATCACTTGCTCACAGCTTTAATGCCAGTAACTCACAAAATAGAATTTTTGCTCACAAGACCACATCTTAGAGGGAACATTGGCTGACCCGATGGCACATTCCACACACGCACACGGATCCTCTGCTCCTGCCTCACACCAAGCCTCCCGAGTCACATGCTAGAACAACACGACCAGGAGGGCCCCGGGCACACAGAAAGAGCTCTGCTCAATCGCCACTAGCCATCGCTGGCATCGCCTCCGGGGCCTGCAGTGCCACAGGCCGAGCCCTTGCGACAGTGCCACGAGAGACTGACTCAGGCTTGGGCCCCAGGAGGGACTCAGGGCAACGGAAGCCCTCGAATTGGCCCCTCTCTGTTCTCTCCCCCACCGCCAGTATCTGCCCAGGGCCGGCTCCAAAGGGTGGCAAGGCTGAGCATTTGCTGGAGCGCCCCACCGTTCTGAGCGTGCTCAGAGGAGCCTCGGAGCTCTACAGTTCCACAAAGGGATTCGTGGTCTGTGCAGTCAAAAGTCAAGGAAGGCCCACGGAGGGTGCCTCATGTGAGGGGGGGGGGTCCTGACATTCTACAGCCATGCCAGCGCCCCGCCTGCCCGTCGGAACCAGTTTTGTGACCAACGCCAGCATTACCTCGTCATCCACACACCAGTTCCCGGTCTAGATGCTTTGCGCATGATGAGTACACGGCTAGCCACTGGTGAAGGAGCACCGGAATACTCCTTTGGCATTCTCCAGGGGTCTCTACAGCCCCCTCCAAAGGTCCCCAGGCAGTCAGGGAAGGTCATGGCCACTCACGTCCCTTGATGCAACCAAAGGCCAAACATAAGAACATAAGAGACGCCAATGTTGGGTCAGGCCAAAGGCCCATCCAGTCCAACACTCTGTGTCACACAGTGGCCAGAAATACCAGGTGCCCTCAGGAGGTCCACCAGTGGGGCCAGGACATTAGAAGCCCTCCCCTCACCTGTCACTGATGCTGCTTTCAATGGGATTCTTTAACAGGACTGTCGCAGAACCACCTTGCTGGATTCCACTGAGCCGATCTAGTCCAGCATTCCCCCCCCCCAATGCCTCGCTTGCGGTTGGTCCCCGCGCCTGACCATGGAGGTGCCATTCGTAAAGATCATGGTGCAAAGCCCTTGATAGCCCTCTTCTCTGGGAACTGGTCGCATCCTGCCTTGTTCAGGTGAGCCGCCTAGGCCAGCATCCTTCCTCTTGCACCAGCACCCCCAGCCCCCCCCCCCCGATCTCTGTGCCTGCCAGGCTCAGCTAGCAGAGGTTTGCTCCTGTTTGGCCCCCACAGCCGCTGTTCCTGCGGCAGCTACTCCTTTCTGACCGTGATGGGTCCCACCCTAGACAGCTGCATTGTGCAATCCAGATACGAGGGTACAGGCCACTTCGGCGTCACCCCTCTGCTCCAGGCAAGCCCGGGGCCCCGCTTCTGCGCTTTATGTAGCACACTGGCAGCGTGCGGGGCCATTCCCCACCCTGGTGTTTCCACCTACCCATCCGCTAGGCTTCTTTTACAGGCTGGGCATTAGCGTTGCCAACCTCCAGGTGGAACCTGGAGTTCTAGAATTACAACAGATCTCCAGATGACAGAGATCAGTTCACTTGGAAGAGATGGCTGCTCTGGTCAATAGACCTGCCGAGGTTCCTGTCAATGCTCCCTCTAAGCTGCGGAGCCTTGTGAGCAAAACCCCTGCTTTGTGAGCCTACTGGCGTTAAAGTTGTGAGCGAGCGATTGGGCTACTGCATAAATCAGTTTGCTCAGGAGCCCTCCTTCCCGAGCTGAGACAAAAATGTGTGAGCCAGAGGCTGGAAAACGGTGAGCTGGCTCACAGTAACTCAGCTGAGAGGGAACACTGCCCCAAATCTCCTGGAATTTCCCAAACGGAGCTGGCGCCGCAAGCCCTGGACGTAACATGCCCAGAGCCACCCAGCAGGTCCGTAGCTGAGACGGGAAGGGAGAGGGGGTCTTCACAGGGCGCCCCAGCCCAGCCCTTTCAGGGTCCAGAAAGCCAAGCTTGCCCGTGGCGGCTGCTGAAGCCCTGGGCAGCCCCCGTACTTCCCCGGGGAAGGAGGTCTTTGGCTCCCCAGGGAAGCAGCAGGAGGGCCCCGGAGCCTCCACACCACCACTGCCCGCTTCGGCCAGGGAGGACTGCGGACTGCGGCGGGGGGGGGGGGGTGTCCCTCGGCAATGTTCCCTCTAAGCCGAGGGAGCGTGCGCCAGCTCAGAGTGTTTTAGCCTCCGGCTCACCCATTTTTGCCTCCGCTCAGGAAGGCTGCGGCTGGAGTCCAGAGCCAACTCATGGATGCAGCAGCCGAGCGGCTCGCTCACAACTTTAACGCCAGGCGCTCACCCAGTAGAATCTTTGCTCACAGGACTGCACGGCTGCGAGGGAGCATGGGTCCTCGGCAATGTTCCCTCTAAGCTGTGGAGTCTTGTGAGCGAAAATCCTACTTTGTGAGCTACGGGCATTCAAGCTGTGAGCGAGCCATTTGGCTGCTGCATCAATTAGTTTGCGTTGAGGCCATCCTTCCTGAGCGGGAGCAAAAATCTGCGAGCTGGAGGCTCAAACACTGTGAGCTGGCTCACACCAACTCAGCTTAGAGGGAACACTGGTCCTCGGCGACAGGAAGCCAACCCCCCCCCCCCCCCCAAACACGCCCAGCCGGGCGCATCCTCATGCTCGCCGTCCGCAGCAAGGGCGGCTGCAGCTCCCCAGGAGGGAAAAATAGGGGAGGCGCGCCTGGATCGCTCGCCCGGCTTCTCCGCGGGGGGGGCTCGAGGGTCGGAACCCCCCCCTTTTTCCCCCCTTGCATGCACCGCGACCTCTCTGCTGGAGTCTCACACTCACCGCTCGCCCGGAGCCGCCGCGGGACTGCCTCGGGTTGGGCGCGGGTGGGAGGCGGGCGGGCTGCAGCCGGACGGCGAGGCGAGGCGAGGCGGAGGGCAGGTCCGGGGCTGCTGCCGCCTCTACATGGCTCGCCTGCTGCAAGGCGAGTGCGTGCGGCGAGAGGGGAGACCGTCCGGGGGCGCGCGCGGTCGCTCGCGG
>NW_015167526.1:2057674-2058032 GCF_001447785.1 Gekko japonicus
CTCGCACGCACGCCCCCCCTCCCTCCCCTCCTCGCGAGTCAGCCTCTCCCTCCCTGCGCCAGATCGGTGCCCGAGGCCCCGCTCCCGCTGCGTCGCTTCTCCCGAGGAGGAGGAGGAGGGAGAGAGGGTGGAAGGGGGCAGCCATCTGGTGGGGGCGGGGGAGGAGAGACACAGGGGAAGGCAGCTGCTCCAGAGAAGGCTGCCCGTGCTGGGGGGGGGGAGTATACCCCCCACCCCACCCCCAATGCGGGAGACTCGCCCTCCGTGGCGCAGACCTCTGGCGCTTCCAAGGGCCGGCCCCAAAGCAACCGGTTCCGACAAGCCAGCAGTACCCTGAACCATCTGGGGGGGGGGGCAT
>NW_015167526.1:2058203-2071786 GCF_001447785.1 Gekko japonicus
CACGCCGCCCCGTGAAGAGGGGGGGGGGGGGGTTATGGGGGGGAAGCTAGGAGTGTTGGGGAGGCCCAGTGTTCCCTCTAAGCTGAGATAGTGTGAGCCAGCTCACGGTTGTTTAGCCTCCGGCTCACACATTTTTGCCTTCGCTCAGGAAGGAGGCCTCCAGAGCAGACTGATTTATGCAGTGGCCAAATCACCTGCTCACACCTTTAAGGCCAGGAGCTCACAAAATAGAATTTTTGCCCACAGGACTCCACAGCTTAGAGGGGGCATTGTTGGGGACTACCCCCCCCCCAAGCCCAATTGTTCCTCTTTCGCCTTGAAAAAATCTTCCCAGGATAGAACATGGAGCAGCACTTCTGTGGAGCCTTGGAAGCCCTTCAGCATCTACCATCACAGCAGTGCCCAGACCAGCCCTTTCAGGTAGGCCAGTGTGACCCGCCACACTGCAGAGGGGGAGCCCGGGCTGGGAGAGAGAGCTGAAGAGAGTCGGTGGCCCAGGAGCGGAGCTTTCCAGGCGAGGCCTCCCCGGTATTGGCCACTTCCCAGAACCTGTTTGTGGAAAGCCTTTGTGTCCAATAACTTTCCGCAAACTGGGCCAGCGGTTGGGGTCCTATTCCCGCACCCAAGCCTCTCTCCCCCAACCCCATTCCTTGTCTGCTCTCTAGACCGTAAAGCTTGGGGGTCTCTTCTCGAATGCTGTCAATGGATGAGGAAACTACGCCAGCCACAGCAGGGCTGAAAAAGGAGGAGGAGGAGGAAGAGGACTCAAACGCCAGCCAGAAACAGGGTTGCCACTGCAGGCAGGCTTTCTCTGGAAGGGAAGGATACCAGGGTGGGTGCGTGTGGTCCAGAGAAGAGGCTGCAGTGGGCATGTGCCACCTCAAGGTCTTTGGGAGCAGACCGCCCCTTCCACAGTTTCTGCATCGCTTAACATGGTCACGTTTATACATATGCTTTGTTTCAGCTCAGTTTCCTATCTCTGCTTGTTTTCACATTTCTGCAGACCTAATCATAAGAACCTGAGAACATAAGAACATAAGAGATGCCAATGTTGGATCAGGCCAAAGGCCCATCCAGTCCAACAGTCTGTATCACACAGTGGCCAGAAATACCAGTGCCATCAGGAGGTCCACCAGTGGGGCCAGGACACTAAGAGCCCTCCCACTGTTGACCCCACCCAAGCACCAAGATGACAGAGCATCACTTGCCCCAGAGTCCCTATCTATACCTTGTGGCTAATAGCCACTGATGGACCTCTGCTCCATATGCTTATCTAATTCCCTTTTGAAGCCGTCCATGCTTCAAAGAGAAGAGCCCTGCTGGATCAGACCAGTGAGGGTCCATCTAGTCCAGCCTTCTGTCTCACACAGTGGCCAACCAGTTCCTCTGGAGGGCCAGCAGAGGCCGAGGCCTTCCCCTGATAAGAACCTCAGAAGAGCCCTGCTGGATCAGACCAGTGAGGGTCCATTCTAGTCCAGCCTCCTGTCTCACTCAGTGGCCAACCAGTTCCTCTGGAGGGCCAACAACAGGGCATGGAGGCCAAGGCCTTCCCATGATAGAACCTCAGAAAAGCCCTGCTGGATCAGACCAGGGGTCCATCTAGTCCAGCATCCTGCCTCACACAGTGGCCGACCAGTTCCTCTGGAGGGCCAACAACAGGGCAGAGAGGCCGAGGCCTTCCCCTGAGAAGAACCTCAGAAGAGTCCTGCTGGATCAGACCAGGGAGGGTCCATCTGGTCCAGCATCCCTTCTCACCCAGAGGCCAACCAGTTCCTCCAGAGGGCCAACAACAAGGCAGAGAGGCCGAGGCCTTCCCCTGATGTTGCCTCCTGGCACTGGGATTCAGAGGCTTAGTGCCTCTGAATGTGGAGGTTCCCCTCAGTCGCCATGGCTAGTAGTCATTGATAAACCTCTCCTCCATGAATCTATCCAAATCCCATTTTAAAGCTGTGTATTCCTGTGGCCGTCTCTACATCCCCTGGCAGCGAATTCCACATTGTAATCACTCTCTGTGTAAAGTAGTATTTCCTTTTGTTCGTCCCGAACCTACTGCCCATCAGCTTCATCGGATGCCCTCCAGTTCTAGTATTTGGGGAAAGGAAGAAAAGATTCTCCTTGTCAACTCTCTCCGCCCCATGCATAGTTTGATAAACCTCTATCTCCCTCCCCCAGCCCCCAGTCGTCTCTTTTCTAAACAGAAAAGTCCCCGACTCTTATTTATTTATTTATTCCATTATATTTATACCCCACCTTCCCCGCGAGCGGGCTCGGGGCGGCTTACAACAAGGCACAAAGTGCATACAATATAAAATAGGTTAAACGGTTAAAGTTCAGTTCAATCGGGATGCAAGAATAGAAAGATCCCAACATCTTGCATACCAGAAGGGGAGGGCCAGGGCCGTAGATAGATGTTACTCGGCCCTACGGCGGTATCGCTCTATAGTGGAGTGGTGGTGGTGGTGGCAGTGGCGGCTCCTACTCGAAAGCCTGGTGGAAGAGCTCCGTCTTACAGGCCCTGCGGAACTGCAAAAGGTCCCGCAGGGCCCTGATCTCCTCCGGGAGCTCATTCCACCAGAGAGGAGCCACCACTGAAAAGGACCTGGCCCTCGTTGCCGCAAGCCTGGCCGCCTTGGGGCCCGGGGTCACCAGCCGGTGTTGTGACCCCGACCGAAGTGCTCTTTGGGGCATATGTGGGGAAATGCGGTCCCTCGGGTATGTCGGACCCTGGCCATGTAGGGCTTTAAAGGTAAGCACCAGCACTTTGAAGCGAATCCGGTATGCTATAGGCAGCCAGTGCAGCGCTTTCAGTACAAGCTGGGTGTGCTCCCACCTAGGGGCGCCCACCAACAGCCTGGCCGCAGCACTCTTCAGCCTTTCCTCCTAGGGAAGGTGCTTCCGCCCCCCTCCCCAATCATCTTGGTTGCCCTCCTCTGTACCTTTTGCAGCTCCCATTGCATTGCTTACTGGATTTCCTCCTATCTTGTAAATTTTTAGAAATTATTTGTTTAAAAGATGGGGTCCCCAAGGCAGCGAATGTCAAACCGTTGGAACATTTCAAACATTAAAACATCTCAAACATTACAATACAAATATACAGGGCTATTTTTGGGCAGGGACGCACAGGAACGGAGTTCCGGCTGGCTCCTGAGTTGGCCACGCCCAGCAGGAACTCATTAGCATAATAGGCCACACCCAAAAGCAGGAACTCATTAGGATTGGCTACATTAGGGGTGTGTGGCCTAACATGCAAAGGAGTTAAAAAAGGCCCTGGATTTTGACAACAAACAAGGTAAACAGAATAAGAAGGGAAAGGTGGGTGTGGCTGGATGACCACACTTCTGGTAACATGGGGGTGTGGCCTAATGGGCTAATGAGCGGTGCTGTCAGGGGGTGGCCTAATATGCTTATGAGTTCTTGCTGTTGGGTGTGGCCTATTATGCTAATGAGTTCCTGCTGGGCTTTTTCTACAAAAAGAGCCCTGCATATATATACAACCTTTAAAACACACAGACAGGGAGGAGGTCTAATAAGACAGGGTTGCCACTTTCTGGAAAGTCAGGGAAATGAAAATTGGTCAGGGAAGGTCAGGGAAACTGGTCTGAAGTCAGGGAAATTGTGATTAAAATATATTGGAGCAGTGGATTTTTGACCTGCTGCTGCTGCAAGAGTTCTTGTGGCAACTGGAATAGAGAAGTGGCAGAATACAAGTAGAACTCAATGATGCCCTTTCCCAACCATTTTAGATAGAACGTTGATATAATTTTTAGTGTACCTTTAAAACAAGAACAAAAATGTTACGCCATTTGTTAGCATTCAGAGCTTGAAATGTGTATCTTGGTGTAATTTTTGGTGCAATTGCAAAACAGATGTTGCTGCAGTTAATGTTGAAAGAAGCTGATATTAAATCTCTTTGACAAATATTTTTGCAGTTGAGCCTTGTGTAGTTGTAGAGTGGAACCTTACCTTGCATTAACGCAATACAACGAGTGTCCCCTCTAAGCTGAGTTAGTGTCAGCTAGTAGCTTACAGTTTTTTAGCCTCCGGCTCACACATTCTTGTTTTAGCCCAGGAAGGAGGGCTCCCGAGCAATTTACACAGTAGCCAAATCGCTCGCTCACAACTTTCATGCCAGTAGCTCACAAAGTAGAATTTTTGCTCACAAGACTCCACAGCTTAGAGGGAACATTGACCTATTCATTTTTTAACTTGTGGTTATATTTGAATGGTGGCCAGGGAAATTGACAAACGTTGGTCAAGGAAAGTCGGGGAAATGAAAAATAAAATTTTAGTGGCAACCCTGTAAGAATAACGGAATGCCAAACAAAAAGAAGAAGAAGAGGAGGAGGAGGAGGAGGAGATTGGATTTATTCCCCGCCCTTCACTCAGAGTCTCAGAGTGGCTTACAAACTCCTGACAGAAACTGCTCTTTCAAGAACAGCTCTGACGGAACTGTGGCTTGCCCAAGGTCATCCAGCAGCTGCAAGTGGAGGAGTGGGGAAATCAAATCCCGTTCACCCAGATTAGAGTTTGCACACTTAACCACTACACCAAACTGGCTCTCTTTGCTCATTGGAAGAAGACAATTATAGTGGGAGATAGATGGTGCCTCAACTAAGAAGGCCCTGTCTCAAGTTCCCCCCCCCCCGTCTAGCCTTGGATGGTGGGACCACCTGAAGTAGAGCCTCCAAAGATGAGCAGAGTGGACAGGTAGGTTCACATGGGAGCAGGGGGCGCTGAAGGTACTCTGGCCTCAAGCCACATAGGGCTTTAATGCCAGCATTCTCGGGGCAGAGCTTGGGGTGGGCAGGATTTGAGGGAAAGTGGGCTATCATTCCACATAGTCTACCTCCAAAGTAGCCATTTTCTCCAGGCGAACAAATCTCTATCGTCTGGAGAGCAGCTGTAATCAGTGTTTGGTGTCGTGGTTAAGTGCGCGGACTCTAATCAGGGAGAACCGGGTTTGATTTCCCACTCCTCCACATGCAGCTACTGGGTGACCTTGGGTCACTTACAAGTTCTCTCAGAGCTGTTCTTGAAAAAGAGCAGTTTCTTTCAGAGCTCTCTCAGCCCCGCCTACCTCACAGGGTGTCTGCTGTGGGGAGGGGGAGGGAAAGGAGTTTGTAAGCCGCTCTGAGACTCCTTAAGGTAGTGAAGGGCGGGGTATAAATCCAATCTCCTCCTCCTCCTCTTCTTCTGCCAGTTTGGTGTAGTGGTTAAGTGCATGGACTCTAATCTGGGAGAACTAGGTCTGATTCCCCACTCCTCCACTTGCACCTGCTGGATGACCTTGGGCAATCCATAGTTCTGTCAGCGCTGTTCTTGAAAAAGAGCAGTTTCTGTCAGAGCTCCCTCAGCCCCACCTACCTCACAGGGTAGTGGGGAGGGGAAGGGAAAGGAGTTTGTAAGCCGCTCTGAGACTCCGAGTGAAGGACAGGGTATAAATCTAAACTCTACTTCTTTTCTTCCCTCTAAACTGAAGAAGAAGAAGAAGAAGAAGAGATTGGATTTATACCCCGCCCTTCACTTGGAGTCTCAGAGCGGCTTACAAACCCCTTTCCCTTCCCCTCCCCACAACAGACACCCTGTGAGGTGGGTGGGGCTGAGAGAACTCTGACACAAACTGCTCTTTTTCAAGGCCAGAGCTTGTGACTGACCCAAGGTCACATCAGCAGGTGTAAGTGGAGGAGTGGGGAATCAAACCCGGTTCTCCCAGATTAGAGTCCACACACTTAACCACTACACCAAACTGGCTCTGAGTTAGCGTCAGCTAGCTCACAGTTCTTTAGCCTCCAGCTCACACGTTTCAGTCTTTGCTCAGGAAGGAGGGCTCCAGAGCAAACTGATTTATGCAGTAGCCCAATCACTCGCTCACAACTTTAATGCCCGTAGCTCACAAAGTAGAATTTTTGCTCACAAGACTGCACAGCTTAGAGGGAAGCATTGGCTGTAATACCAGGAGATCGCCTGGTCCCACCTGGAGACTGGCACCCTACCCTGGAACAAGAAGTCAGTTCTGGGATTTGGCACTCCTTTAAACCCCCAGAAAGAGAGAAGGAGAGTTCTTCCAGGCTTCCCAAACACCTGCATGCTTGCTGCGCCTGTCAAGCACGCAGCAAGGTCTCCTGCTCCTGTCCGCTCTTCGCCTCCTACTTATTAGCATTCTGGGAGGCATGTCTGGTCCCCTCCGTTCTCCTCTCCCCTAGAACAGGGTGTCTGAAAGGACTTGGCACCCTCTGTAATGAACGGCGTTTGTCGCTCCACTTCCCCGTGCCAAAGAAACACCTTTAGCAGGACCGAGAGAAACCAGGGCAGGTCTGGAAGAGACCGAGACGCCCTCCTTTCCCACAGGCTCTTTCCCCCTCTCGAAAGTCATCAGCAAAGAAGAGCCCTGCTGGATCCGGCCCAAGTGGATCTCCCAGCAGCCCCCTGTCTCCACTTCCTACAAAAGCTGGTGAGAAGAACTGGGAAGCTCACAGGCCGGGACGGAAGGCAATCCTTGTGGTATGTCCCGGTAGCTGTGCTATTCAGAGACACACCTGTGAGCTCTTAATGAACTTCAGTGCGAGACTGTTGGTCTACTAACCCATATACGTGACCCTATCACTACATTCAGCCGCTGTGCCAGAAGACTGGAGAGTCACAAAAGGTGACACCGATTCTTAAAAAAGGGATTCAGGGATTCATAAATACTGGATTGGAGTACATACTCTCTTACAATCAGTGCTGAATATTACAATAGTTTTTAAACCAGAAATATTCCTGTTAAAACTGTCTACTAGATGACTTGGATAAGAACCATAGATATCTTATTTTACATGTTATCACAGCAGCCAGAATCTTCCTCGCAACGACACGGTGGGTGTTGAAAATCCCAGTGCTTGATGAGTTGATAACGAAGATTATGGAATGTGCTGAAATGGACAGACTGACAAATATACTAAAAGGGAAAATGGAAGAAGGAATTTACGGGACCCTGGAGGGCGTTTTATGACTGGTTAAAACATAAACACTTAGAAACTAAGGCTAAATGAAGAACAATAAGAAAGATGGTTATAATAGTTGTGAAACTTTCAGGAGATTTGCATGCAGAACGTTAATTCGGATTTTTTTATATATAACTCTGTACTCTCTTTTCCCTTTCCCCCTTTCTATATATAAACTAATATATAAACTGTGGGTTTTTTTTAAGGGATTCAGCGGGGATCCAGGGAATTACAGGCCAGTCAGCCTAACGTCTGTTGCAGGCAAATTAGTCAAAAAGGTTTTCCAAGATAGACTTGTTAGCCCCACAGAGAGGGACAATGCCTCCTGAGGGAACATCAGCATGGCTTCAGCATAGGGAAGTCCGGCCTCACCAACCTTTTGGAGTTCTGTAGCATGTAGAAAAGGGTGACCCAGTAGACATTATATACCTGGACTTTCAAAAGGCTTCTGACGAGGTACCTCACTAAAGTCTCCTGAGGAAACGTAGCAGTCATGGGATAAGAGGATGGGTTCTCTTATGGATTTAAAAAAAACTGGTTAAATGACAGAAAGCAAAGAGTAGGAGTCAATGGACAGCTCTCGCAATGGAGGGAAGTAAGCAGTGTGTTCCACAAGGAAATTTGTTCTTAAATGATCTGGAGCTGGGGGTGAGCAATGCTCCCTCTAAGCTGTGGAGTCTTGTGAGCAAAAATTCTACTTTATGAGCCACTAGCCTTTAAGCTGCGAGGGAGCGATTGGACTGCTGCATAAATTCGTTGGCTCTGGAGCCCTCCTTCCTGAGCTGAGACAAAAATGTGTGAGCCGGAGGCTAAAAAACGGTGAGCTGGCTCACACCAACTCAGCTTAGAGGGAACGCTGGTGAGCCCTGTGGTGGCCAAGTTTGCAGATGGCACAAAATCATTCAGGGTGATGAAAACCAAGGATAACAGTGCAGAGCTCCAGGAAGATCGCCACAAACTGGGCGGCAATTTGGCAAAGGAAGTTCTATGTTGATAAGTGTCAGGTGATGCCCATTGGGACAAACAATACCACCTTCGGGTTCAGGCGAACGGGGTCTGAACGAGCTGAAATAGAGGGGGAAAGATATTGGGGTCGTAGTGGGATGCTTGATGAAAGTGCCAGCCCCGTGTGCAGCAGCGGTGAAAAAGGTAAACTCTTATTATCAGGGGGGATTTGGTAGAAAAATCCCAGCAGGAACTCATTAGCATAATAGGCCACACCCAACAACAGAAACTCATTAGCCTATCCAGCCACACCCATGAGAGCATAGCTCATTAGCATATTGGGCCACACCCCCATGTTACCATAAGTATAGTGATCCAGCCACACCCACCTTTTGCTTCTTATTCTGTTTACCTTGCTTGTTGTCAAAACCCAGGGCTTTTTTTGTAGCAGGAACTCCTTTGCATGTTAGGCCACACACCCCTAAAGTAGCCAATCCTAATGAGTTTCTGCTATTGGGTGTGGCCTATTATGCTAATGAGTTCCTGCTGGGCGTGGCCAACTTGGGAGCCAGCCGGAACTCCGTTCCTGTGCGTTCCTGCCCAAAAATAGCCCTGCTTATTATTAGGAAAGGGATTGAACATAAAATAGCCAATATTATGTGTGGCCTCCTTTGGAACGCGGCATACAGTTCTGGTCACTGCATCTCCCAAAGGACACTGCAGAGCTGGGAAAGTGCAGAGGAGGGGCAACCAAGACGATTCGGGGATTGGAGCACCTTCCCCTTGAGTGACGGCTGAAGAGTCTCTGGGACTTTTCAGTTTAGACAAGAGATAATTAAGACGTGATAGAGGATTATAGAATGATGCACGGGGGTAGAGAGAGTGGACAAAGAGACATGTTTCTCCCTCTCCCAAAATATGGGAACTGGAGGGCATCCAATGAAGCTGATGGGCAGTAGGTTCAGGACGAACAAAAAGAAATACTACTTTACACAGAGAGTGATTAAAATGTGGAATTCACTGCCAGAGGATGTTGTAATGGCCACAGGAATAAACAGCTTTAAAAGTGGATTAGGTGGATTCATGGAAGATAAGTCTATCAGTGGCTACTAGCTGTGGTGACTGAGGGAAACCTCCATGTTGAGAGGCAGTCAACCTCTGAATCCCAGAGCCAGGAGGCAACATCAGGGGAAGGCCTCGGCCTCTATGCCCTCCCTGTTGTTGGCCCTCCAGAGGAGCTGGTGGGCCCCTGTGTGAGACAGGATGCTGGACCAGATGGACCCTCACTGGTCTGATCCAGCAGCGCTCTTATGTTCTTATAGTGCCTCTGAACATGCAGGTTCCATCCCACATCATGGCTAAGAGCCATCGATATTATTCATGTAGAACATTTCCATCCCACCTCTTCGGCAATCTGGTTAAGGCAACTTACAAAGTAAAACAATTAAAACGGATGAAAAGTTTCCAGACCAATAGTTTTCACAAACCAGAGTTCGGCATGAGCCGCCGTGCTTGCACTGTCCGTCAAAACACTGAAAACCCAAGAAAGTGGCACGGCCTACCTGTGATGCTCTGTCACGAAACACCCGTCTGTCATCTCAAAATTGTCTCGCAGCATCGTGGCTTCGTTTCTTTGCATCGGCACGACTGCGATAGCCCCTGCAGGGTCACAGCATAGCTCAGAGCGAGAGCGCCTCCTTGGCATGCTGAGAGTCCCCGGATCGGTCCCTGCCTGCATCCCTGCTAATTTTGGAATAGCCTTTCTCTGCCTGAGACCCTGGAGAGCCGCTGCGAGTCAGAAGAGATGCTACAAGGTCATTCCATATGTTGGCCTACGGTCTTGGCCCTCCAGACAGCAGCCTGAAATCCACACACCCCAATTTAATGCTGTTTTCAGGAGGAGTCAAACGGGAACCAGAATGCCAGATAACATGATGGGAACGCCCCCCCCCCCCCCGCCCTCCTGGGAAGATGAACAGGTTAGTTCTCAGCTAGCGGTCCATCTTCATGGCTTTAAAATGAACGATGCGTCTGTCAGTCTTGTAAATGAAGCCCAATTAATTTTGCAAAAGTAGTTTTCATGTGCATAATTTACTCGGCTTCCACTGCTCACGGAGAGGGGTGAGGAAGCTCTCTGGCTTCAGAAAGTTCACCTGGGATTCCTTGTATGCTTTCGAGAGTATCTTTGCACCCATAAGGGCAAGAAACGTGTGTGTGTGTGTGTGTTTTAAGAAGAAGGTGGATTTATATCCCACCCTTCACTACCCGAAAGAGTCTCAGAGCGGCTTACAATCTCCTTTCCCTTCCCCCTCCCCACCACAGACACCCTGTGAGGTAGGCGGGGCTGAGAGAGCTCTCCTGAGAACTGCCCTTGAGAGAACAGCTCTGAGAGGACTGGTGACTGACCCAAGGTCATACCAGCAACTGCATGTGGAGGAGTGGGGAGTCAAACCCGGTTCTTCCAGATTAGAGTCCACGCTTCTGACCACTACACCAAACTGGAAGCTAATCAGGGTCAACCCTGGCTAGTAAGTGGATCGGAGACCATCAAGGGGTGCGGTCAGGTGGCGTCTTGGGAGCGGTTTAAATTGCTCCGGCCCTGATGCGGTCTTTTTTATCCTGGAGAATCACGATCACACTCACCTCCTTGCTCCGGATCGCTGCGCTGTTGTTTTTCTCTCTCTCTCATTTTGGGCATGCACACAGGCAGCCATCTGTCGAACTAAACGTTTCGCACCTGCGCAGAACAGGGATTTCCTCTTCAACCCGACTGCTGTATCGCTTCCCTTTAAACTTTAAAGGAACGATTCCCTTTAAACGCTTACCATCGAAAATGGCCTCCGTGAGATCCCGAACTCGTCTAAAGGCTAAAACTAGGCACCATTTAAACATTGTTTTTAATAACCCTGTGGCGGACCTCCACCTATGCGCACACCGCCATTTGTTTTTTTTTAATGGTGGGCAAAAAGCGGAAGCCTCGGGCAGGGGAGGGGGTTTAAACTGGAAGTGGCTCGACACCGGAGGTGCGATCACACGGGGGGAAATGCGGCTGGAACCGGAGAATCAGGAAAACACCACTTGGGGACATGGTATCAAAATACTCTGGGTTAAAGCTGTTTTGAGCCGGAAAGTGACGACTGGGGACCAGTGCTCCCTCTAAGCTGAGTTAGTGTGAGTTAGCTCACAGGTTTTTAGCCTCCGGCTCACACATTTTTGTCTTAGCTCAGGAAAGATGGCCACAGAGCAAACTAATTTTATGCAGTAGCCAAATTGCTCGCTCACACCTTTAATGCCAGGAGCTCACAAAGTAGAATTTTTTCTCACAAGACTTCACAGCTTAGAGGGAACATTGCAGTGGGGACAGGAGGCAGATGTTGACCGCGTGATTGCGCAGATAAAATCCGTTTCTGAGGTGGGCCGAAAGCGGACTTAACGGCCCATCTGAACGCACTCACGGAGTACCAGGGTTGTGACACAGAGGCAGAGCTTGAAAAACCCTTGAAAGCCCTACACGGGTTGCCATATGTCCGCTGTGACTTGACAGCAAAAAACCCACAACCAGAGTGGGTAATATTTTCCACGAAAATTTCTGCCTTTATACCAAGACTCCCTCACAATCAACAGTCCTCTCATTTTCCTACCGTAACCCATTACATTCGAAACTGTTCAAACCCGCGAGGAAGAAAATGAAACGGCTGTCATCGCAATGCACGGCTATCGCGTCCTGGCCCCACTTGCTTCCAACAGGGACAGGAGCCTTCGGTAGGAGCCGCAATATCTGTGGTGCTTTTTCTTCCGCTGCTCGAG
This sequence comes from Gekko japonicus, assembly GCF_001447785.1. Classification (NCBI taxonomy): domain Eukaryota; kingdom Metazoa; phylum Chordata; class Lepidosauria; order Squamata; family Gekkonidae; genus Gekko; species Gekko japonicus. The sequence continues at coordinate 2,069,939 of NW_015167526.1, forward strand.
TGACTCAGCGGCTCTGGGCCGTAATGCTAAGCAAACGTTGGAGTCCATCTTTCTGGCAAATTAAAATACCCGGCGCTTTCCAAACAACGCTCTTTCCATCCCTCGGAAAAGGCCATTCATAATCTCCCATGAATGTTAAGAAATCTGGGGGGGGGGGGGGGGGGATTCATAAACCGACAGGCACTTAGTTGTTGGAACCTGGTCCGGCCTGGGAAGCAGGCAAGAGAAAGGCAGAAGCCAAGATATTAATGCAATGAGGTTAAGGTTGAGCTCTCACCAGCTCCAGTTTTATAATTGGCTGGGGCGGGGGGTGGGGGTGGGTGCGAATGCTGCAGTAGGTAGAGCTGGATTGTAGTTCATCAGTGATTTTCCAAACCTGGCCTCTTCGGTGGAGACATTTTTTTGCACTGCCGTGTTTGCCGAAGAACCGCAGAGCCTTTGCCATGGAACCTCAAAAGCTCTCCACTGCTAGAACAAGAATCATATACAGTAAGGAGAGGAGGAGGAGGAGATTGGATTTATACCCCATGGCCCTTCACTACCCAAGGGAGTCTCAGAGCGGCTTCCAGTCTCCTCTCCCTTCCCCTCCCCACAGCAGACACCCTGTGAGGTCGGTGGGGCTGAGAGAGCTCTTTCTTTTTTAATCCCCATAGGGATATATTTTATTTTGCATATACTACAAACCAGGGGTCATTTCGTAGAAAAAGAGCTAGGGGAACTCATTAGCATAACTCATTAGCATATGCCACACCCCCTGACATCACCGGAAATGTGTCATAAGGCCACACACCCCGCCCCCAACGGTCCCAGCCGCCGCTGCCGGCCTTGCAGCTTCACTGCCGAAAAAACGGGAAGCGGGGCGGCCGGAAGCAGGGGGCGGGGCTTCGTCATGTGCCCGCCTCCCTGCACCTCACCCGCGTTCCCCCCCGAAATGACCTCTGCTACAAACTACAAAGAAATATAGGGGAGGGAATTGCTGGGGTGCGATTCGCCCTCCTCCGTTGTGAGGAGAGCGTCCGCCATCGCGGTTCCGTCGACCGGAAGTCCGGGCTGAGAGAGCTCTTGACAGAAACTGCTCTTTTTTCAAGGACAGCTCTGACAGAACTACAGCTTGCCTAAGGTCATCCAGCCAGGTGCAAGTGGAGGAGTGGGGAATCAAACCCGGTTCTCCCAGATTAGAATCCGCACACTTCACCACTACACCCAACTGGCTCTGGAGCTTTTGAGGTGCAGCCCACTTTCGGAGTTTTGTGTTTCTGGTTTCAGCATCTCTCTCGCTCCGTTTTCCTTTGTTGTTTATGGAACCAGGGTTGCCGGCTCTGGGTTGAGAAATACCTGGAGATTTTTGGGGTGGAAGGATTTCAGTGGGGTATAATGCCCTGGAATCCACCCTTCAAAGCAGTTTGGTGTCAAACCAGTTGGGTGTAGTGGTTAAGTGTGCGGACTCTAATCTGGGAGAACCGAGCTTGATTCCCCCACTCCTCCACTCGCACCTGCTGGATGACCTTGGGCAAGCCATAGTTCTGACAAGAGCTGTTCTTGAAAAAAGGGCAGTTTCTGTCAGAGCTCTCTCAGCTCCGCCCACCTCACAGGGTGTCTGTTGTGGGGAGGGGAAGGGAGAGGAGTTTGTAAGCCGCTCTGAGACTCCTTCAGGTAGTGAAGGGCAGGATGTAAATCTTCTTCTCCTTCTTCTTCTCCAGGTGAACTGATCTCTGTTGCCAAGAGGTCAGTTGTGATCCCAGCAGGAGATTTCCAGCCACGACAGGGAGGTTACACAAGCAGGGAGAAGGGTGCCAGTCATGAGATCAACCAAACATACAAAAGCAACCTCGAAAAGGGGAAACAAAA
>NW_015167526.1:2071803-2075421 GCF_001447785.1 Gekko japonicus
AAAAATATATATGGTATTATAAGTTGTAAAGTGCAAATAAGGTACAAAATATGTATTGACGTTAAGAGACATACAATTACAAGCGGGACATGAACCCTGCTGAAATACCATCTTAAATCTTGCCGGCTGTCTCAAGCTCTTCATCAGGGCCGCGGGCCACCATGCGCTTGTGAATGTGTGGAAACTGGCAGAAGTCCCACGAGCCTTATGAAGACTTAACGACTTCATAAAGATATCGATTCGAAACAGGCCTGTCGTGTGTAACAACCCTGAAGTCTTCATGCTTGGGTGTTAAAGTGAATTGGTTTTCTCTGTCCTTACAGCATAAAGAATATGGTTCGGTCCCTTTAAGATTGTATTTCAGCAGGGTTTATGTCCCGCTTGTAAATGTATGTGTTGGGATTCTTTGATTCAGGGTCAATGGTTGTATTGCAAACACAAGAGCACACACTTAGTAAAAGAAAAATATCTTTACTATAAAACAAAATAAAACATGGGTAAGGTACTTTGGATAAAAGAAATAAAATAAAAGGTTACATACTTGCAGTTACTTTCAGTACTATATGCTAACAGGTACATCTTTCTAACTGTCTTGGCTTCTAGAAGAGAACTTCCTCTGGTTCACACAAAGGGCCATAAACCTTGTGAATACATTAATGCTAGATCAAAGCATTTCCACAAACAAGTTGTTAGTTGACCAATACAAAGGTTACAGGTCACTTCATTAGGATAGACAACTCCCACAAACTTTCCCGCCGTTGAATACATTATGTAACGTAACATCCTGTTTCCTAACAGACAACCAGGGCTATTTTTGGGCAGGAACGCACAGGAACGGAGTTCCGGCTGGCCCCCAAGTAGACCACGCCCAGCAGGAACTCATTAGCATAATAGGCCACACCCAACAGCAGAAACTCATTAGGATTGGCTACATTAGGGGTGTGTGGTCTAACATGCAAAGGAGTTCCTGCTACAAAAAAGAGCCCCTGGGTTTTGACTACAGACAAGGTAAACAGAATAAGAAGCAAAAGGTGGGTGTGGCTGGATGAGCACACTTCTGGTAACATGGGGGAGTGGCCTCATGGGTGTGGCTGGATATGCTAATGAGTTTCTGTTGTTGGGTGTGGCCTATTATGCTAATTAGTTCCTGCTAGGCTTTTTCTACAAAAAAAGCCCTGCAAACAACATTTAACTCTGTAATGACTGAAGTGTAAGCAACTTGCAATTCCAACAGTATGTCAATGTTATTGCACATTTTGTTCTTTATTTGCACTTTGCTTTATAATTTATTTTATAATACTTTAAATATTTTTGCAAAAAAACCCAGATTTTGATATGTTGTCGAAGGCTTTCCCGGCTGGAGTTCATTAGTTGCTCTTGGCCAAGACCACGGCCATCCAGCCCAGAAAATCTACAACAACTAAACAAGGCAAGGCAGCCTTTTACCATCTTCGGCTGATTAGGCAGTTGGTTCCCTTCCTCGAACGCAATGATCTGGTGACCGTGATCCATGCTATGGTCACCTCGAGGTTGGACTACTGCAATGCTCTCTACATGGGACTGCCCTTGGTGCAACTCCGGAAGTTGCAGATGGTGCAGAATGCGGCGGCCAGGCTGCTGATGGGCCTCCCCAGGTGGGAGCACATCCAGCCTGTGCTCAAGACTCTGCACTAGCTGCCAATAGCATTCCGGATTCGCTTCAAGGTGCTGGTTTTGACCTTTAAAGCCCTTTATGGTCAGGGACCGGCCTACCTGAGGGACCGCCTTTCCCTGTATGTTCCCCAGAGAGCACTGCGATCAGGATCCCAAAACCGCCTGGACCTCCCTGGCCCAAAGGAAGTCAGGTTGATGGCAACTAGGACCAGGGCTTTCTCGTTTGTAGCTCCGTCCTATTGGAACGAGCTTCCTGCCGCGATCAGGGCCCTGCGGGACCTTTCACAGTTCACACCAAAACGGCTATTTCACTAGCAAATTTTGCCGTGAGACTCAAACGTTGTTATCATCTTCTGTGATCTGCTCACTGATTGACTGAATAGCTTCGTTTTACCAGGAATCTGTGCTGTGAGATTCAAGAGTTTTTATTATTCAAATGTTACCATCTTTCCTAACCGGCTTACCAATGGACTGAATCGTTCCACCGGACTTGTAATTTTCCTTGCGTCCCTGTGAGACTGCGGTGGCTCAAGTGGTTAAGACGCTGAACTGCAGGCTGTGGAAGGTCAGTAGTTCAGCAGTTCGAGACCCGAGTGTGCCGCATGACGGAGTGAGCTCCCGTCTCTAGTTCCAGCTCCTGCCAACCTGGCAGTTCGAAAGCAAGAAATTGCAAGTAGATAAATAGGTACCGCTTCGGTGGGGAGGTGACAGCGTTCCGTGTGCCTTGGTGTTTTGTCATGACCCCGAAAATGTCTTCGGACAGCGCTGGCTCTTCGGCTTTGAAACGGAGATGAGCACCGCAACCCTAGAGTCGGACTCGACTGGCTTTCGAGCAAGGGAACCTTTACCTTTACCCCATGAGAAAGGAGGACTATCAATGACAATCGATTCAATAAACCGATGAACGTAGACTTAGAGAATAAATAAAAAGTTTACCATTCAGCCCAGCCCACCTATTGCAGGATTTAAAGGCAGGAACTTCTGTGCCTCTGAAATGTCAAAGGAAAAGACCAAAACAAGCCAACGAACAAATAAAGGGACATCTGGTTCCATCTGCCCAGCAATGCAGAAGGGAGACGGGAGCATAATATATCACAAGACAATAGCACCACTCTCTCTCTCTAAACCTTAGTCTTTCTCTGGGTGCCTAGGAAGGAACTTAAAAACAGGAGCCACTGGGGAGGTGGGATATTCTCCCATAAGCTATGCCTGGTTCCCTGGCCCCACTGCAATGCCTTGGATGCAACTGGACGCGTTCATGATTTAAACACAGATCCAGATGTCTGCCAGAAAGCTCTTGCTTTATTTATTTTTATTCTATTTATTAGTTGCATTTATATCCGGCTCTTCCCTAAACGTGCTCAGGGCGGGCCGGAATTTTGAGGAAATTAATTTTGAGGAAACGAACCGAACGTCATGGAGCCCCGGACAAGAATTCCACCTCCCCCCACCCCCCTTGACCCTGATTGAAATCAAATTTTATAATTTTATGTCCACTGACCGCCACTAGGTGGCAGCGTATTTTACAGAAGCTTGGATCCCTAGGAACAATAGGGACTAGGACCCTGAAACCTCTAGCGGTCACCAATGGGAACCTTGGCGGGAAGTTTAAACCCACCAATGGAACCTGTGGGTGGTCCACAGAGACTGTATATAGTTGGCCCACTGGCCGGTAATGTTATGTTATGTGCTAGTAAACATGAGCTGCATAGCACTATGTTTCCTCACCATTCGATGCGTCAAACCCACTACACAACACATAACAAAAGAAATCACTTGGCTGGCGGTCACCATGCATCTATAATAATAAAAGAATCTGCATGTCCATCCATCGGTCCATTAGTGGCAGGCGTAACTCATCAGGTGTAACTTCCCCAGGAGGAACGGCTGAAGAGTCGGGAACTTTTCAGTTTAGAAAAGAGATGCCTAATGAGAGAGGTTTATGAAATTATGCAAGGCGGGGGG
>NW_015167526.1:2075449-2076852 GCF_001447785.1 Gekko japonicus
GTGTGTAGGGGGGGGTTTTTTAAAATGTTGGCAGGGGGGGGGGGGGGGGAGTTGACAAAGATAACCTTTTCTCCCTCTCCCAAAATACTAGAACTCCAGGGCATTCAATGAAGCTAATGGGCAGTAGGTTCAGGACAGACAAAAGGAAATACCACTTTACACAGAAGAGTGATTTTCACTGCCAGAGGATGTAGCGATGGCCACAGGAACTACCAGCTTTAAAAGGGGATTAGATAGATGCATGGAGGAGAAGTCTCAATGGCTACTAGCCATGGTGACTGAGGGGAACCTCAACATTCAGAGAGGCAGTCAGTCTCTGAATCCCTGAGCCAGAAGGCAACATCAGGGGAAGGCCTCAGCCTCCATGCCCTGTTGTTGGCCCTCAAAAGGAACTGGCTGGCCACTGTGGGAGACAGGATGCTGGACTAGAGGGACCCTCACTGGTGTGATCCAGCAGGGCTCTTCTGAAGTTCTTATCAGGGGAAGGCCTCGGCCTCTCTGCCCTGTTGTTGGCCCTCCAGAGGAACTGGTTGGCCACTGTGTGAGGCGGGATGCTGGACTGGATGGACCCTCACTGGTCTGATCCAGCAGGGCTCTTCTGGTGTTCTTCTCAGGGGAAGGCCTCAGCATCTATGCCCTGTTGTTGGCCCTCCAGAGGAACTGGCTCTGTGTGAGGAACTGTGAGAGACAGGAGGCTGGACTAGATGGACCCTCACTGGTCCGATCCAGCAGGGCTCTTCTGATGTTCTTCTCAGGGGAAGGCCTCGGCCTCTATGCCCTGTTTTTGGCCCTCCAGAGGAACTGGCTGGCCACTGTGGGAGACAGGATGCCGGACTGGATGGACCCTCACTGGTCTGATCCAGCAGGGCTCTTCTGGTGTTCTTCTCAGGGGAAGGCCTCAGCATCTGTGCCCTGTTGTTGGCCCTCCAGAGGAACTGGCTCTGTGTGAGGAACTGTGAGAGACAGGAGGCTGGACTAGATGGACCCTCACTGGTCCGATCCAGCAGGGCTCTTCTGATGTTCTTCTCAGGGGAAGGCCTCGGCCTCTCTGCCCTGCTGTTGGCCCTCCAAAGGAACTGGTTGGCCACTGTGGGAGACAGGATGCCGGACTGGATGGACCCTCACTGGTCTGATCTAGCAGGGCTCTTCTGATGTTCTTATCAGGAAATAAAGCTAGCTACTAGGTTCAGACTGACCTTGGGGGTTCCAGGGTCCAAAATGGAATTGGAATCTCCTGACCTCACCCCACCCCTGTGCAATTTGCAACAGAAACTAAATTCTAACTTCCGCTCCTCATTTATAACCACTAAAGCCCCGGGCTCCAGGCCTTCAAAACCCATTTTCCTCCACAAAGCCTCCAGTCTAACCCCATCAAGTTAATTCCTTTAGAAATATCATTCCCT
>NW_015167526.1:2076875-2083029 GCF_001447785.1 Gekko japonicus
TGAAAATAACAGCTAAGCAGAAAGACCCTGCAGAGACCTTGGCTGACAGTCAGAGTAAATGGCAGAAGGAGGAGGAGATGGATGGATTTATACCCCACCATTCACTACCTGAAGGAGTCTCAGAGCGGCTCACAGACTCCTTTCCCCTCCCCACAACAGAGGGGATACCTGCCCATGAGAGAGAACAGCTCTGAAAGAACTTATGACTTACCCAAAGTCACACCAGCAGCTGCATGTGGAGAAGCAGGGAATCAAACCACGACACCAGACTTGGTGGGCCAACCCTCTCCGACTCAGCACAAGGCAGATGTAGATGATCGAGTTCAGCCCCCAGCGTCTCCAGGGGAATGGGTCTTGGTATCAGCAGCCGGGAAAGGTCTGTCTCTGCCTGAGAGCTGCCGCCAGCCAAAAGAGAGAGCCCTGGGCCCATCACTCGGGGTCAAACGGTCTACTTTGCACGCAGAAGGCCCCAGGTGAGAAGATCTCAGGGAGCAGGCGGGGGTGGGAGAGCCCCTGCCTGCTAGGAGGAGGGCAAAGGTCTGGTTGGGTATCAGGCCGTTCCATGGGGCCACGGGTTCGAGCCCAAAGGGCCTCTAAGGGAAGCTTCTCTCCCGCCACTGACAGAGTTCCCGGCGGCAGTGCTAGTTTGTGAGGGAGGGGCAAGTTGAGTCTAGGAGGACTTGGGGGGCAAGAGAAGCTGTCCGAAAGGCTCATGAGCACCCAGGAAACTGCCATCTACTGAATCAGACCCTCAGTCCATCAAGGTCAGTGTTTCCTACTCAGACTGGCAGCCGCTCTCTGGGGTCTCAGGCGGAGGTCTTTCACATCACCCGCTGCCTGGTCCTTTTTAATTGGAGATGCCGGGGACTGAACCTGGGGCCTTCTGCATGCCAAGCAGAGGCTCTGCCACTGAGCCACAGCCTCTCCTTACAGCTCTCCAGGGTCTCAGGCAGCGGTCTTTCACATCACCAGCTGCCTGGTCCCTTTTTAATTGGAGATGCCAGGGATTGAACCTGGGACCTTCTGCATGCCAAGCAGACGCTCTACCACTGAGCCACAGCCCCTCCTTACAGCTCTCCAGGGTCTCAGACTGAGGCCTTTCCCATCACCTACAGCCTGGTCCTTTTAGCTGGAGATGCCAGGGATTGAACCTGGGACCTTCTGCATGCCAAGTAGCTGTTCTACCACTGAGCTACAGCCCCACTTCATGACTCTCCAGAGTCTCAGGCTGTCATTCACATCACCAGCTGCCTGGTCCCTTTTTAATTGGAGATTAAAATTGAACCTGGGGACGCCGGGGATTGAACCTGGAACCTTCTGCGTGCCAAGCAGACGCTCTACCACTGAGCCACAGCCCCTCCTTACAGCTCTCCAGGGTCTCAGGCGGAGGTCTTTCACATCACCTCCTGCCTGGTCCTTTTTAATTGGAGATGCATTGGGGCATTGGACGGGGGGCCTTCTGCATGCCAAGCAGGTGCCCTGCCAGCGGGCCACAAAAACAAGCCCCAGGCGGCCGGCCTAACTCGGAAGCTGCAGAAGCTGCAAATTGGGACCCTCCCTCAGACCTTCTGGGGTCTCTGCTCAAAGGGGTGCACAGCAGAGGTGCACTACCCCTTCTAAGCTGTGGAGTCCTGTGAGCAAAAATCCTACTTTGTGAGCGACTGGCATGAAAGCTGTGAGCGAGCGAGCAATCTGGCTCCTGCCTAAATCAGTTTGCTCTGGAGCCATCCTTCCCGAGCTCAGACAAAAATGTGTGAGCCGGAGGCGAAACAAACTGTGAGCTAGCTCACACTCACTCAGCTTAGAGGGAACCAGTTTGGCGAGAGCCAGTTTGGTGTAGTGGTTAAGTGTGTGGACTCTAATCTGGGAGAACCGGGTTTGCTTCCCCACTGCTCCACTTGCAGCTGCTGATGTGACCTTGGGTCAGTCACAAGCTCTGGCACAGCTGTCCTTGGAAAAGAGCAGTTTCTGTCAGAGCTCTCTCAGCCCCACCCACCTCACAGGGTGTCTGTTGTGGGGAGGGGAAGGGAGAGGAGTTTGTAAGCCGCTCTGAGACTCCAAGTGAAGGGCGGGGTATAAATCCAATCTCCTCCTCCTCCTCCTCCTCCTCCTCCTCCTCCCACTGGGTGGGGGCAGATCCAAATGTCCCAGGTGCCCTCCTTCAGGTGGAGAGAGAAGGAAACGCTGACATTTGCTCAAAGACAACCTGGGCGTCTCTTGTGGGATTACGGCCAAGCCAGCGGTGAGTTCAATTAAATTAGACTCTTTGTCAAAAGTGTTTTTGAAGGTTACAGTTCCAGGAGAAAAAAGCCAACGTGGAGCCAAGAGCGAAACCTTCCGAGCACTAACCAAACAGCAGGCTGGATGGATCCTGTGGTGCAGGGGTCGTTTCGTAGAAAAAGAGCTAGGGGAACTCATTAGCATAACTCATTAGCATATGCCACACCCCCTGACATCACCGGAAGTGTGTCATAAGGCCACACACCCCGCCCCCAACGGTCCCGGCCGCCGCCGCCAGCTTTGCAGCTCCACTGCTGGCCCCAGGCAGGCAGGGGTGGGGAGAGGCAGGGAGGAAGCAACTTACCCTCCCTCTTCTCCTGCTTCCTCCTTGCTGAATGAGGGCTGGAAGCGGGGTGGCCGGAAGCAGGGGGCGGGGCTTCGTCATGTGCCCTGCCCCCCATACCTCACCCGGGGGAACTGCGATCCCCCGCGATCCCCCGAAATGACCTCTGACTATCAGTAACCACTTGGAGGGATACCATGCAGCTTCCTTGGCCTGAAAACAGCCCTTCTCTCTGTTTATTTAAGTGCTTCCCTTTTCTCGTCCTATAGAAACTAATAATGAGCAACAAGTATTATTTTCCAGATCAAAAATTAATTACAAACTAAAAAAATGCCTAAATTATTTGCTCCACTGCATGCAAACACACACAAAAACTATTCTGCTGGTGGTTTTAGGTCCTTCTACTGATTTCAAGTCATGTTGATGAATTTCAAAAGGCTGCAGTTAATTGCCCAAGAGGATGACTAATAAAGGGCATTCTTTAAAATTTTTTACAGATTTCTCATTGAAAAGTTAAGATTACCAGTTCATAGATATCCTCATCTGACTTTGGTACATAGAACTGCATTTTGTTTCCTGTCAGGAACTTTAGACGCAGACAGTGAGTTGAGTAATCCAGCTGATGTGCCTAGAACAAAATGGGGAGAGGACACAAATTAAGGCAAGTCTGAATATATATATAATTTTATTTTTAAGTTAATAACATCCATGTAAAATGGAAAGGTCTTCTATTCTTAGAAATATTTTCTAACCAGTCCCAGAAAAAACTTAATTTCCCACTCAAAAGGAGAAATGCTTGTTTAACACCTTCATAATCATAGCATTGATCTGAATGAGACTACTCCTGAAGCTAGAACCTTGCTCACTGATCACATAGGTAAAAAATACGGCCACCACAGATGTCAATAGTGCTCTCCTCATATATTAAGACAGTATTTCTGAACAATATACTGTCCCTGCCTCACAGGGCGTCTGTTGTGGGGAGGGGGAGGGAAAGGAGTATAAATCCAATCTCTTCTCTCCTTCTCTTCAGTGTCACGACTGCAGTTCTGGCTTGCCAACCTCCAGGGAATGCCTGGAGTTCTGCTGGAATGACAACTCCTCCCAGTCTCTTGCAGAACAGAAAGACAGAAGCAGCTCTGCACTCCTGGGTCCCTCCCTTTGGTGGTGGTGGGGGGGCACTGCCCTGGGCATTCCCCCCCCCCCCCGGTGCTTTTTCTTTAAACAAAAGAGGTGCTGGAATTCTCAAGAGGGAAATGAAGTTTTCCATCTGTATACTGGAAATTCATGAGCCTTTCAACGTTTTAAAAATTATTTTGTCGAAGAGGTTCCAGAACTCTGTTCTGGTGCATTCCCCCGGGGGGGGGGGGGAAGCCCCGGCTCCCACCCAAAGGAGGTGACATCAAACCCAGCACAAAAGTGATCAGCACCTTTTCCTTCCCTTCAACCTGGGCCAGAAGGCAGTTCAGTGCCTTTCTGGTCGGGGGTGGGGGTGGGGATTTGAACACACACAAAGCTGGCTTGGACTGAAGCAGACCATCATTCCATCACGGTCAGTACTGACTACTCAGGCTGGCAGCCACCAGCGTTCCCGCTAAGCTGAGTTAGTGTGAGCTAGCTCACAGATGTTTAGCCTCCAGCTCACATATTTTTGTCTTAGCTCAGGGAGGACAGCTCCAGAACCAACTAATTGATGCAGGAGCCAAATTGCTTGCTCACAACTTTAATGCCAGGAGCTCACAAAGTAGAATTTTTGCTCACAAGACTCCACAGCTTAGAGGGAACATTGCCAGCCGCTCTCCAAGGTCTTTCACATCACCTACTGCTGGTTCTTTTTATCTGGAGATGCCGGGGATTGAACCTGGGGCCTTCTGCGTGCCAAGCAGATGCTCTACCACTGAGCCATGGCCCCATCCTATTCTGTGAAGAAGAAGAGAAGAGATTGGATTTATATCCCGCCCTTCATTACCCAAGGGAGTCTCAGAGCGGCTTACAAGCTCCTTTCCCTTCCCCTCCGCACAACAGACGCCCTGTGAGGTAGGCGGAGCTGAGAGAGCTCTTTCGAGAACTGCCCTTTCAAGGACAGCTCTGACAGAACTATGGCTTGCCCAAAGTCATCCAGCCAGGTGCAAGTGGAGGAGTGGGGAATCAAACCCGGTTCTCCCAGATTAGAGTCCGCACACTTAACCACTACACCAACCTGGCTCTGATAGAGGGAGACAGACACATTTCTCTGAGGAAGGAGTGCCCAAGTTTTGGTGCCACAACTGAAAAGGCCCTTTCTTGGGTTGCTGCCTGGCTAGCCTCAGATGGCAGGAGACAGCTGGAGCGGGGCCTCGGAGGATGACCGGAGTGAGCAGGAGTGGGGACTCAAACCCAGTTCTCCCAGATTAGAGTCCGCACACTTAACCACTACACCAAACTGTGAATCAGTAACAAGTGCTTATTGGCTGTGCTTAAGTTCTTGATAGGTCAACTTGCCACCTGAGCTTTTCAGAAGCCCCTTGACTTGAGGTCCTCAAATCGCGATATAAAGGGAGGGTCCCCTTTGGACAGTTGCTGCAGTTGGCAGGTGAATCCAGTACAGAAAACAACTGGGTAAAAAAACAAAACCCCAACCCTCACCTGCAGCAGGCACAGACATCATTCAGCTCCCTCCATTTTGCTCAAAGGCCAACCAAAAGAAGAAGCCCCCCACCCCCAGCCAGATCTAGAAGGCCTATGGATGCCAGCCTCCAGGTTAAACCCGGGGATCCCCTGGAATCACAGCTCATCTCCAGACTACAGTGATCAGTTCCCCGGGAGAAAACGGATGCTTTGGAGGCTGGACTCTGTGGCACTGTACCCCACTGAGGTCCCTGCCCTCTCTGGGCTCCATCCCCAAATCTCCAGGAGCTTCCGAACCTGGCTGTGGCAACCCTACCCCACTCAGTTTGGTCTAGTGGTTAAGTGCGCGGACTCTAATCTGGGAGAACCGGGTTGGATTCCCCACTCCTCCGGGCATTACATTTTATGACACACATGCTAGCAATCCAAAACAGTCCAGAGGCACCTTTGAGCCCAAGTTTTATTCAGGTACCAGCTCTCCCTCCTCTGCGAGGACAGACCTGCACGTTCCCCCCCCCCCCCATGGTCAGCCCTCCAAACCAATCCCAGGGTATCCAGTGGAGCCTGAGCGGTGGGTGTTGCCTTCTGACACACTTCCGATGATGTCAGGGGGTGCGGCATATGCAAATAAGTTATGCTAATGAGCTCCTGCACCTCTTTTTCTACGAAATGACCTCTGTGCATAGCAATGGCTTGCTAGGATCCTAAAATGGACCAGTAGGGAGACAGGGATCCTAAAGAAAACCAACTGGCAGACAATGGAGGGTAAACGGCCTATCGTTGGGAGTGGGGTGTGTTTTGGGTGTAACCTTTTCCAGGCATAAATACCAGGCTTTGGGCCAGGGATTCCCAGTCTTCTTTCTCTTGCTGAATCGCTAATAAACTATGAGCTGATCACTGAACCCAGTAGCTTGCAGTTTCTTACAGCAGGATTTTTACAAATGCAGAGACGCTCCCCCCCCCCCTCTTTACAAGGGAAATGTA
>NW_015167526.1:2083133-2084140 GCF_001447785.1 Gekko japonicus
GCTCTTCCCGGCTGGTGCCAGCGATGACTGTGTTTAACTTGGCAAAGGCCCCGATCCCCTCTGCCAAGCGATGCAGCTCTTGCAGGTGCAGAAGAAGGAGAGGCGCTAGGCTGCAAGGAGCCATTTGCCCTCAGCGGGACAAGAAGGCTTTTTAGGTAAGGCAGCCGAGATCCAGGAGATGGGACTGGACGGGTGTCCCTTGCTTGGGGCAGCCGACGCCCTTAAAGCAGCCCTGCCTCCGGGGGGCAGCTGCTGTTTCCTGGCTGCTGAGAAGTGGGACTCTCCTGGCAGCGGGTCCAGGACGTCACTCCCAGACAGTCTGTTTGTTGTTGTTCAGTCGCACAGTCGAGTCCGACTCTTCGCGACCCCACGGACAACATCACGCCAGGCCCTCCTGTCTTCCGTCATCCTCCAGAGTTAAGAACATAAGAGACGCCAGTGCTGGATCAGGCCAAAGGCCCATCCAGTCCAACACTCTGTGTCACACAGTGGCCAAAAATACCAGTGCCATCAGGAGATCCAGCAGTGGGGCCGGGACATTAGAAGCCCTCCCACTGTTGCCCCCCCCCAAGCACCAAGAAGACAGAGCACCACTTGCCTTGTGGCCAATGTTCCCTCTAAGGTGTGGAGTCTTGTGAGCAAGATATCTACTTTGTGAGCTACTGGCATTAAAGTTGTGAGCGAGCGATTTGGCTACTGCATACATTAGTTTCCTCTGGAGCCATCCTTCCTGAGCTAAGACAAAAATGTGTGAGCCAGAGGCTAAAAAACTGTGAGCTAGCTCACACTAACTCAGCTTAGAGGGAACACTGCTTGTGGCTAATAGCCACTGATGGACCTCTGCTCCATATGCTTATCTAATTCCCTTTTGAAGCCGTCCATGCTTGTAGCCGCCGCCACTTCCTGTGGCAGTGAATTCCAAGTGTAAAGACTTTCTTTTATCCGTTCTAACCCGACCGCTTAGCAATTTCATGGAGTGCCCACGAGTTCTTGTATTGTGAGGAAGG
>NW_015167526.1:2084327-2089436 GCF_001447785.1 Gekko japonicus
AACCATCTCATCCTTTGCCGTCCCCGTCTTCTTTGACCTTCAATCTTTCCCAGCATCAGGGTCTTTTCCAGTGAGTGCTCCCTTCTCATTTGGTGGCCAAAGTATTTGAGCTTCAGCTTCAGTCTCTGGCCTTCCAGGGAACAGTCAGGGTTGATTTCCTTTAGGATTGACTGATTTGATCTCCTGGCAGTCCAAGGGTCTCTCAAGAGTCTTCTCCAGCACCAGAATTCGAAAGCATCTGTTCTTTGGTGCTCGGCCTTCCTTATGGTCCAACTCTCGCAGCCATACATTACTACTGGGAATACCACTGCTTTGACCATACAGACTTTTGTTGGCAGGGTGAAGTCTCTACTTTTTATTATGCTGTCTAGGTTTGCCATCGCTTTCCTCCCCTGAAGCAGGCGTCTTTTAATTTCATGGCTGCTGTCACAGTCTGCAGAGATCTTGGATCCCAGGAACGTGAATTCTGAAACTGCTTCCTGCAGAGATCTCGGATCCCAGGAACGTGAATTCTGAAACTGCTTCCACAACTTCCCCTTCTATTTGCCAAGGAGTGATGGGTCCGGATGCCATGATCTTAGTTTTTTTTGATGTTGAGCTTCAAGCCCACTTTTGTGCTCTCCTCTTTTATTCTGAGCAAGAGGCTCTTAAGGTCCTCTTCACTTTCTGCCATTAGAGTGGTATCGTCTGCATATCTGAGGTTGTTGATCTTTTCCCCAGCAATCTTAATTCCCGCTTGTGATTCATCCAGGCCAGCATTTCGCATGATGTACTCTGCATATATATTAAATAAGCAAGGTGACAATATACATCAGCATTTCGCATAATGTACCCTGCATATATATTAAATAAGCAATAATTGCTTAAGGGCCATCCAATCACAGCTGATGTATGGCGATCCCTCAAGGGTTTTTCAAGGCAAGGGGTGAACAGAGGTGGCTTGCCATCGCTGGCCTCTGCGCAGTGACCCTGGACTTCCTTGGTGGACTCCCATCCAAGTACTAACCAAGGTTGACCTCGCTTAGCTGCTAAGATCTGATAACATCGGGCGAGTCTGGGCTGTCCAGGTAAGGATGAATTTGTCTCCCTATGTATAACCACAAGGGAGCGTCAGCCAATATTTTGTAAATATAAAGATGTTTTTCTAAGCTGATACTTGTCAGGTAGCCCTGTCCTAGGTCTGGAATGTGGAGGGGTGCCCTCTTGTTTTCTGTCTCAGCTCTCTCTGGCTCACCCACTGTTTGCTATCTTATGCTTCACCTTGTAGATGCTCCAGCTGCAGTTTCTCGGCTGGGAAAGTTAACGGCTTTTTGCTTTGCCTGCTTGCTGTTGCCGCGCCCGCGAGATGTATTCATTGGCTCATGCTTACAGGGGGGATGCTTGATTCTAGTATAAGTCAGAGACCTTAGTATTGACGGCCATTCCTGACACAAGCTGTACACGTGTCTTTAGTGCTGGACCTATCAATAAACAGTTACCTTCTTATGAAGCCCTGTGTTGCGTGACCTGACTAAGGACCCTGACAATACTTCTTTACACAGAGAGGGATTCAAATCTGGAATTTGCTGCCAAAGGGTGTAGTGATGGCCACAGGAATAACCAGCTTTAAAAGGGGATTAGACATATTCATGGAGAATATGTCTATCAGCGGCTACCAGCCATGGTGGCTGAGGGGAACCTCCACATTCAGAGAGGCACGCATCCTCTGAATCCCACGGCTAGGAGGCAACATCAGGGGAAGGCCTCGGCCTCTCTGCCCTGTTGTTGACCCTCCAGAGGAACAGGTTGGCCACTGTGTGAGACAGGATGCTGGACTAGATGGACCACTGGTCTGATCCAGCAGGGCTCTTCTTCCATTGGTATATCCTCTCCTAATCACAGACCCCTGCTGCCTCTCTCTTGCCGTCCTATACTGCTGCACCACAGTTTGCAGAAGCATGTTTCGGTGCATGTAGTCCAGAATTTGCACCTCTTTCCCAATGCCTCAAGGGGCCCAAAGCAGGCACAGCTGGGCCCTTTGAATTATTGTTGTTTAGTCGCACAGTCGAGTCTGACTCTTCACAACCCCATGGACCACATCACGCCAGACCCTCCTGTCTTCCGTCGTGCTCCGGAGTTGAATTATATGCAGGGGTCATTTCATAGAAAAAGAGGTGCAGGAGCTCATTAGCGTAACTCATTAGCATAACTTATTTGCATATGCCACACACCCTGATATTACCGGAAGGGTGTCAGAAGGCAACACCCACCGCTCAGGCTCCACTGGACTGTGTTGGATTGCTAGCTATTGGGGGGGGGAACGTGCAGATCTGTCCTTGCAGAGGAGGGAGAGCTGGTACCCGAATAAAACTTGGTCTTAAAGGTGCCACTGGACTGTTTTGGACCGGGGGGGCGGGGGGGGGCTCTGCAATTTATCTGGCTGCTTCTTGCTCTGACTGAGGGCTGCTGGGAGCAGGGGGTGGGGCTTGTTACATGTGCCCGCCCCCTGGGCTCTTTACTGCCGGAGCTCCGCTCCTGTGTGCTCCTACAGGAAATTACCCGATTATACGTGT
This sequence comes from Gekko japonicus, assembly GCF_001447785.1. Taxonomy (NCBI): domain Eukaryota; kingdom Metazoa; phylum Chordata; class Lepidosauria; order Squamata; family Gekkonidae; genus Gekko; species Gekko japonicus. The sequence continues at coordinate 2,086,880 of NW_015167526.1, forward strand.
CTTTAAATGTCGGGCCCCATGCAGCAGGTAGGGCCCATGAATCTCTTCCTCAAATAGAGGCACCTTCTGGTGGAATGAGCCCTCCCCAATGCAAGAACTTCCCCCACCAACACAGAAGGCTCCAGGGGGGAAGTTACCTCTGCGGAATCTAGACCAGTATTGTGATTTGCCTGTGTGGTTTGCATCTAATAATTACCCCCGCTTTGAATGTTGTTCCCGTATTCTAGGTAGGCGCGTGGCTGTTTATAGTTTGAAACGGACGCATTTTACAAAATTAAATCCCTTAATTTAGCATCGCCGAGTACCAGCGGCAGAGCTGAAGTCCCTCGGTTGCCATGGCAACGCTCCTCCCCCTCCCCCCTCCTCCGATGTGGCCTGTTTAACCTGGAACTGGCACTTCCATTTATCCGCAAGACAGCAAGGAAATTTCAAAGCAAATCCACCGAAAGCAAATTGAATCCTCAAGTTAGGAGAGGGTGGGCTAGCCACCTGATGCAGCAAATGGTCTTGAGCGTGTTCATAAATTATTATATGAATCATATTGGATTCGTGTGTATTAAGAGCGTGGCAGATGTATCCCAAAGAATTCCCTGTGCTGTGAAATTTTGGGAGCTCTTAATTCCCCACCACCACCACCACCATGACCGCCACCTTCCAGTCCCTTCTGGAACTCCGTTTTTCAATTTGTGGCAAAGCATTTTGTTTGCCCCCCCCCTCCATCCCACCCCCCCCAAGCCCAAAGGGAACTGGTTGGCCACTGTGAGAGACAGTATGATAGGCTGGATGGACTATTGGTCTGATCCAGCAGGGCGCTTCTGGTTAATGGTATTCCTTCTGGGTTCTCTGGGCCAGTTTGGTGTAGTGGTTAGGAGAGTGGACCCTAATCTGGGAGAACCGGGTTTGACTCCTCACTTCTCCACATGCAGCTGCTGGTGTGACCTTGGGTCAGTTACAGGTTCTCTCAGAGCTGTTCTCTCAGGAGCAGTTCTGGAAAGAGCTCCCTCAGCCCCACCTACCTCCCAGGCAGTGTTCTCTCTAAGCTGAGTTAGTGTGAGGTCGCTCACAGTCTTCTAGCCTCCAGCTCACACATTTTTGTTTTAGCTCAGGAAGGAGGGCTCCAAAGCAATCTAATCTACGCAGCAGCCAAATCACCCGCTCACAACTTTAATGCCAGGAGCTCACAAAGTAGAATCTTTGCTCCCAAGACTCCACAGCTCAGAGGGAGCATTGCTCACAGGGTTGTCTGCTGTGGGGAGGGGAAGGGAAAGGAGATTGTAGGCTGCTCCGAGACTCCTTCAGGCAGTGAAGGGCGGGGTATAAATCCAATCTCTTCTCCTCCTCCCGTGCCTAGCGCTTGCGTCCGCCAACACAGACCCACAAAAGCAAAGGTTGTGGGAATTCTTGGCTGCCACAAAAATTGTTCATTCTTTGCAAGAGTCCCTAATTTCTGGACCTGGACCTTGTCGGTCACTTGGACCAGATTTGTCTTTGCCATAATCTCCCCCCCACCCATTTTTACCTAGCCCTCCTTCCAAGAAGAAGAAGAAGAAGAAGAAGAGATTGGATTTATACCCCGCCCTTCACTACCCAAAGGTGTCTCAGAGCGGCTTACAATCTCCTTTCCCTTCTCCTCCCTGCAACAGACACCCTGTGAGGTCGGTGGGGCTGAGAGAGCTCTTGGCAGAAACGGCTCTTTTTCAAGGACAGCTCTTATCAGAACTGCGACTTGCCCAAGGTCATCCAGCCAGGTGCAAGTGGAGGAGTGGGGGATCAAACCCGGTTCTCCCAGATTAGAGTCTGCGCACTTAACCACAACACCAGACTGGCTCTCAAGGTGTGCAGGTCTCTCTCCCCCCCCTCCATTCTGTTCCTGTGACACTCCTGCAAGGCTGGCTGATGAATGGCCCAGAGTCACTCCGTGAACTTTGTGGTGGGGGCGGTGGGGGTTCAGCCCAGGACTCCCTGGCGCCAGTCCAACACTCTGGCTGACAGATTTGGTTAGTCGTAAGGCGGCGGTGACTTGACGGCTCTTTACCAATATTTGAACAGCAGCTCTGCAAGGCCATTTTAGATTGGGGAAATGGCACAAGGGGGTTATTTACCCTCCTCTCCGATTCCCTGGTCCTGTGGTGCTTTCTGAACCAAGCCCCTGCTTGCCTAGTGTGTGTGGGTCACCTGCTGTCTGACTGCTGCCAACTTATGGCCTCCCCATGAATCAATGTCCTCCGAAACATGTCCTCTTTGGCAGCCTTGCTCAGGCCTTGCAAACAGAGAGCCAGGGGTCGTTTCCTGCGGGAGCGCACAGGAGCGGAGCTCCGGCAGTAAGGAGCTCAGGGGGCGGGCACATGCAACAAGCCTCGCCCCCTGCTCCCAGCAGCCCTCAGTCAGAGCAAGAAGCAGCCAGGTAAGTTGCAGAGTGCCCCCCCCGGCCTGCCTCCAGGTACACGCTCTCCCTCCTCTGTGAGCTAGCAATCCAAAACAGTCCAGTGGCACCTTTAAGACCAAGTTTTATTCAGGTACAAGCTCTCCCTCCTCTGCGAGGACAGATCTGCACGTT